>NC_084469.1:35214792-35464792 GCF_027409185.1 Cynocephalus volans
TCTTTTCCAATCTGGATGCCCTTTATTTCCTTCTCTTCTCTGATTGCTTTGGCTAGTACTTCCAACACTATGTTGAATAGGAGTGATGAGAGTGGGTATCCTTGTCTAGTTCCTGTTCTTAAAGGAAAAGCTTTCAGCTTTTCCCCATTCAGGATGATATTGGCAGTGGGTTTGTCATATATGGCTTTAATTATGTTGAGATACTTTCCGTCTATACCTAACTTATAGAGGGTCTTTGTCATGAATGAGTGCTGAATTTTATCAAATGCTTTTTCAGCATCTGTAGAGATGATCATATGGTCCTTGTGTTTGACTTTATTAATGTGGTGTATCACATTTATTGATTTGTGTATGTTGAACCAACCTTGCATCCCTGGGATGAATCCCACTTGATCGTGGTGAATAATTTTATGTATGTGTTGCTGTATTCTGTTTGCTAGTATTTTAGTGAGGATTTTTGCATCTATATTCATCAAGGATATCGGCCTGTAGTTTTCTTTTTTGGTTATATCTTTACCTGGTTTTGGTATCAGGATGATGTTTGCTTCATAGAAAGAGTTTGGAAGATTTGCGTCTGTTTCAATCTTTTGGAATAGTTTGTAAAGAATCGGTGTCAATTCTTCTTTGAATGTTTGGAAAAATTCTGCTGTCAATCCATCTGGTCCTGGGCTTTTCTTTGTTGGGAGCTTTCTGATAACAGCTTCAATCTCCTTTATTGTTATTGGTCTGTTCAGATTTTCTACGTCTTCATGGCTCAGTTTTGGGAGCTTGTGTGTGTCCAGAAATTTATCCATTTCCTCCAGATTTTCAAACTTGTTGGTGTCTGGTTGTTTATAGTAGTCTCGAATGATTCCTTGTATTTCAGATGAATCAGTTGTAATATCACCTTTTTCATTTCTAATTTTTGTTATTTGAATCTTCTCTCTTCTTTTTTTTTTTGTTAGCCATGCTAATGGTTTGTCAATTTTATTTATCTTTTCAAAAAACCAACTTTTTGATTCATTGATCTTTTGTGTTGTTTTTTGGGTTTCAATTTCATTAAGTTCTGCTCTGATCTTAATGATTTCTTTCCATCTGCTAACTTTAGGTTTGGATTGTTCTTGTTTTTCTAGTTCTTTAAGGTGAAGTGTTAGGTTGTTCACTTGCCATCTTTCCATTCTTCTGAGGTGAGCATTTAATGCAATAAATTTCCCCCGTAATACTGCTTTTGCAGTATCCCACAGGTTTTGGTATGATGTATCATTATTTTCATTAGTTTCAATAAATTTTTTGATTTCCTGCTTGATTTCTTCTTGGACCCATATGTCATTAAGTAGAATGCTGTTTAATTTCCATGTGTTTG
This sequence comes from Cynocephalus volans, assembly GCF_027409185.1. Lineage (NCBI taxonomy): Eukaryota > Metazoa > Chordata > Mammalia > Dermoptera > Cynocephalidae > Cynocephalus > Cynocephalus volans. The sequence goes on from NC_084469.1 coordinate 35,216,135, forward strand.
TATAGTTTCCAGAATTTCATATGTTATTGATTTCTAATTTTAATCCATTGTGGTCTGAGAAAATACATGGGATAATTCCAATTTTTTTGAATTTGTTGAGACTTGATTTGTGACCTAATATGTGATCTATCCTGGAGAATGATCCATGTGCTGATGAGAAGAATGAATATTCTGAGGTTGTTGGATGGAATGTTCTGTAGATATCTGCCAAGTCCAATTGGTCTAGGGTATTGTTTAGATCTTGTGTTTCTCTGCTGTTTCTTTGCCTAGATGATCTGTCCAATATTGACAGTGGGGTGTTCAGGTCCCCTGCTATTATGGTATTAGTGTCTATTTCCTTCTTTAGGTCTAATAGAGTTTGTTTTATAAATCTGGCTGCTCCAACATTGGGTGCATACATATTTATGATTGTTATGTCTTCTTGATGGATCAGTCCTTTTATCATTGTGTATTGTCCCTCATTGTCTCTTTTTATTGTTTTTAGTTTAAAGTCTACTTTGTCAGATATAAGAATAGCTACTCCAGCTCGTTTTTCTTTTCTGTTTGCATGGTAAATCTTTTTCCATCCTTTCACTCTTAGTCTATGTGAGTCTTTATGGGTGAGGTGGGTCTCTTGAAGGCAGCATATAGTTGGGTCCTCCTTTTTAATCCAGTCAGCCAGTCTGTGTCTTTTGATTGGGGAATTTAAGCCTTTTACATTAAGAGTTGTTATTGAATAGTGTTGATTTATTCCTAGCATTTTTTTGATTGTTGTTTGGTTGTCTTAGGTGTCTTTTGTTCCTTGCTTTCTGATTTACTGTTTGTTTTCTGTGTTTGTTGGTTCCTTAGGTTGTAGATAGCCTTTTTGTTTGTTTGTTTTCTCTTCATGAATGCCATTTTTATTATACTAGTGGGTTTTGATTTTTCTTGGGTTTTTATGGCAGTGGTAGTTATTTTTCAGGAACCAAATCCAGTACTCCCTTGAGAATTTCTTGTAAGGGTGGTCGTGTGGTGGTGAACTCCTGCAGTTTTTGTTTGTATGAGAAATAAACTATTTGCCCTTCATTTCGGAAGGATAGCCTTGCATGGTAGAGTATTCTTGGCTGACAATCTCTGTCTTTTAGTATTTTGAATATATCATCCCATTCCTTTCTGGCTTAAGGGTTTGTGATGAAAAGTCTGATGTTAGCCTGATTGGGGCTCCTTTATAGGTGATTTGATGCTTCTCTCTTGCAGCTTTTAAGATTCTCTCTTTGTCTTTGAGTTTTGCCAATTTGACTATAACATGTCTTGGAGAAGGCCTTTTTGGGTTGAATACGTTTGGAGATCATTGAGCTTCCTGGATCTGAAGATCTGTGATTTTTCCTATACCTGGGAAGTTTTCTGCCACTATTTTGTTGAATATGTTTTCAATGCAATCTCCTTTTTCCTCCCCTTCTGGAATACCCATGACTCGGATATTTGAGCGCTTAAGGTTGTCTGATATCTCTCTAAGATTTTCTTCAATGCCTTTGATTCTTTTTTCTTTCTTTTTGTCTGCTTGTGTTATTTCAAACAGCCCATCTTCAAGTTCAGAGGTTCTCTCTTCAACTTCCACAAGCCTGTTGGTTAAACTCTCCATTGTCTTTTTTATTTCACTGAATAACTTCTTCAGTTCTGCAAGTTCTGTTACATTTTTTTTCAGGACATTGATTTCCTTGTACATTTCCTCTTTCAGGTCCTGTATACTTTTCCTCGTTTCATCATGATGTCTAGCTGAGTTTTCTTGTATCTCATTCAGTTTCCTTAGAATTATCACTCGAAATTCCTAGTCAGTCATTTCAAGGGCTTCTTGTTCTGTAGGATCTAGAGCTTGAGATTTATTATCTTTTGGTGGTGTACTTTCTTGATTTTTTGTATTTCTGGTATCTTTTCTTTGATGTTTATTCATTGTGGCAGGGTGTTTCACAGTCCACAGGTTTGACACTATTGACTGACTAAGATGTTGCTGTGGTTGCCAATTTGGTATGGCTACCTCAGTGACTCCCTGTTCCCTGCGCTCTGGCCCGGGCTGCTGGGATGCACTGAGGCACCACAGAGTGTGTGGTCTCTTCAGAGCTTCCCCTTCCCCTACAGGATGTCTCCCTGCTCTGTGCACACTAGGCCCCCCCTGGGATGGAGCCGGGTGGCAGTGGTGAAGCCTACCTACTGCTGGATTGCACGGCAGCAGCGTGGACCCTGTGGAGTTCCCGCCTCCCCTACCAGACGACTCCCTGCTCTGTGTGCTGGTGGGCTGGGAATGAAGCTGTGTGGTGGCGGTGAAGCCTACCTGTTGGATCAGGCAGTGGCAGCCCGCAGGGCGTGTGGTCTCTGCGGAGCTTCTGCCTCTCCCGCTGGACGTCTCCCTGTCTCGGCTGCCAGTTGATTTGCTTCCAGCTCCAGGGACGGCGGGTGGGGGCCGGGGGTTAGAAGCTGTGGTCACCATTGCAGCCAGGGGTGACACACGCTGGCTCAGGCCTCCGTGTTTCCACGTTTGCAGCTGCGGCTGGGACGGGGGCCGTGGCGCACCGGCGTGTCACGCGCGCGGGTTGGGGGAAGATTCCCGGTTCTCGGCAGGGTAAAGACACCCTTTCGAAGCCGTTCCTTTGCGCCGATTCTGCTACAGCTGCATCTGGCGCGGGCCTCAGGCTGCTTCTACTCGTGGCGGAAAAGCGGCAGGCAGCTCTCCTCTTCCGCCATCTTGACCTCCACTCGATTCTGGGACAGCTGCATCTGGCACGGGCCTCAGGCTGCTTCTATTCAAGGCGGAAAGTGGCAGGCAGCTGAACGCCGCTGCCGCCACTGCCGCCGCCCCAAAAGCCAAAAGGTGTTGGCGCCGGCTGGCCTCCCAGGCTCGGTCCCCGCTGAGCTCCCGACGGCCCCTAGGAAGAGCGAACCTTTTTTTTTTTTATTTTGGAAAGGGTGTGTGTGTGTGTGTGTGTGCGTGTGCGTGTGTGTGCGTGCGTGCGTGCGTGCGTGCGTGTGTGTGTGTGTGTGTGTGTGTGTGTGTGTGTGTGTGTGTGTAAGGTCGGAATTAATACGTGCTTCTTGAATATTTTAACGTTTATGGGATTTATTTAGGTTTTCTATTCTTGAGTTATTTTTGGTATTCTTGCGTGCTCTCTCCCTCTTCTTCCCCATATATATGCATATATTTATGCACACACACTCATATACACATACACATCCGTTTAGTCTAATTTTCTAATTTATTGACTTAAAGTTGTTCATAATTTTATCATTTTAATGTCTATGGCATCTATAAATTATGTCTAATTTTTCATTCTTGATATTGCTCATTTGTGTAATTTTTCTTATTTTTTCTTTTTTAGACCATCTTGCTTGTAGTTTCTTTTTGTTGTTGTTCTTTTGTTGAACTGACCTAACAGGATCTTGCTTATAGTTTAATTGAATATATTTTCCGAGGATTCATTTTTGGCTTTTTTGATCTTTGTTTTCTATTTTATTAATGCTTGTACTTTATTTCATTTCTTATATTATCTTTGGTTTTACTCTGTTCTTTTTAAAATCTTAAGATGCATGGATGCTTGCTCATTAATTTTCAGTCTTCTTTTCTGAATTTCTATGTAAGTATTGATTTAAGTGTATGCTATAACTTATTGTATGTAGTATTTTCCTTATTTGTTTCTGAATAATATTCAATTTTTCATATGATTACTCTTTTGAAGTCCTTGGTTGTTTTCAAAGATATGGGGCTTTTCCAATGTTTTTATTATTGATTTGTAGCTTAACTGCTTTGTGATTAGAGAACATGGTCTTTAAAAAATTACTTATTTATGTATACTCCACTCAGCGTTTTGTTTTGAAATATTTCAAACCTAAAGAAGTGCTGCATGAACAGTATAACAAATACACTTAGATTTACCAGTTGACATTTGGGCACATTTGTCTGCTGTCTGTCTGCACCTCTCTCCCCCTCCACCCTCCCTTTCTCTTTCTCTCAAATCGTTTGAGAATTTCTTGCGGATATCACAAGAGAACATGCTATTTTATTTAAACTCTTTGAAATTTATCGATACTTCTTTTATGGCTTTATATGGTAAATTTTTCCAAATAATTTCATGTGTGCCTGAAAATATATATTTTATAGTTGGGTACAGTTTTGCATATATATCTTTTACTTTGTTAATTGTGCTGTTTTTTTTTTTTTAAAGATGACCGGTAAGGGGATCTTAACCCTTGACTTGGTGTTGGCAGCACCACGCTCAGCCAGTGAGCGAACCGGCCATCCGTATGTGGGATCCGAACCCGGGGCCTTGGTGTTATCAGCACCACACTCTCCCGAGTGAGCCACCGGCCGGCCCAAGATGCTGTTCTTTCTTTTTTTTTTTTTTTTTGTCGTTTTTTCATGACCGGCACTCAGCCAGTGAGTGCACCGGTCAGTCCTATATAGGATCCGAACCTGCGGCGGGAGCGTCGCTGCGCTCCCAGCGCAGCACTCTACCAAGTGCACCACGGGGCTCGGCCCTAATTGTGCTGTTTAAATCATCTTTATCCTTACTGATATTTTTCTTTTTGAGTGTGTATTTATCTATTGCTCCTTGTAGTCTGTTTTGCCTTATACATTTTAAATGCATATACATTTTTTTTTTTAAAGATGACTGGTAAGGGGATCTTAACCCTTGACTTGGTGCTGTCCGCACCATGCTCTCCCAAGTGAACTAATCGGCCATCCCTATATAGGCGATCCGAACCCATGGCCTTGGTTTTATCAGCACCACATTTTCCCAAGTGAGCCACGGGCCGGCCCTTGCATATACATTTTTAAATTACTATATGTCTCCTGGTCAGTTGAATGTTATATCCTTATGAGGTGCCTCTATCTCTCTTGTACGATAGAGTCTATCTTTGCCTGATATTAATAGAACTGCACCACCTTTTAAAAAAAAATTTGCCTGTCAAATATTTTTCCAACCTTTTACTTTTACCTTTATATATTTGCCTTTTAACTGGTGTATTGAGTTTATTTACATATCATTTATTTGTTTGTATTTGGATGTAGGTCTCACTTTATATGTTTTTTTATCTTGTAAATTCAGTGTTTAATTTCCTTTCTTGTCATCTTTTAGATTCATTATTTTTTCTCATTCCACTTTTTTTCTCAACTAATTTTGAAATCAACTCAGTTTCTGTTTGTTTGTTTGTTCAGGGGTTACTTTAGAAATTATAACATGCATACTTATGTTATCAAGGTTTATTTATGAATTAAATACCAATGACAAAGAAAGGAGCCACCAATTCTGCATGGACAGGTTAAAATAGAATTCCCAGAGAACTTTAAAAAATATTCTTAAAATATAAAAGTAGGGGCTGGCCGGTTAGCTCACTTGGGAGAGTGTGGTGCTGGTAACACCAAGGTCACAGATTTGGATCCCCATACCGGCCAGCTGCCAAAAAAACTTTTGTATATATATAAAACTTTTATATATATATAAAAGTAATCTGTAAAACAAGTTGAAATAATACAGAAGTAAAAAATGTTGGTTGCCTTCTCTTATCACACCACTTGGTGTGTGTCCTTAAAAACCTTTTCATATATGAGCAAATGGGTTGGTCTTTCAAAAAAAATATGAGCATACTATGTGTTTGCTGCTTCTTGTTTGTTTTTTTAAAATCTCACAATGTATTATAGACATCTTCCCATGCCAGTACATAAATATATGCCCCATTATTTTTAAGGGTGATATAAAATTACACTGAATAGATTAATCATAGTTTAAGCATTTTTAAACAGGAAATTTAAATCAATACCAGTTTTTCTCTATTAAAAATAGTGCTGCAGTGAACATCAGTGTGCATAAATCTTTTGCACCCCTATGAGTATTTCTGTAGGGTAGAATCTTAAAAGTGAAATAATGACTCAAAGGGAATATATATTAAACTTTTTCATTAAAAGATTTAAGTAACTGCAAAGAGTCTAGTATGATTGGAATCTGTTTTGGGGCAGGTAGATGGGTGGTGGGAGATCATAAAGGGTTTTTAAGCAGTCGGAAATTTATTCTTTAGAAAATGGGAGCATTTGAAGAGTTTCAATCAGGGAATAAATTGAGCATATCTGTGTTTTATAATGTTCACTAAGGTACAATGTGGAGGCTTTTATTAGGGCCAAAATGAGAGAGAGTAAAGAGTAGAATAGAGGCAGAAAGTTCAATCAGATTTGAAATAACGTCGAATTAATGCGGTAGTAAGCAGAGGGTTAAATTGGAGAGATGTTAAGGAAGTTGAATTGAACAACCTGTTTGGAGGGGGTAAAGAAGTAGGAATAGTCAAGGATGACTCCAGGTTTCAAGTAGCTTGGTATTTCAGTGGGGATGGTGCCATTAACTAAGGCAGGAAATAGGAAGAGAAAGTTTGAGGGTAAAAATCAAATGAGCTGAATTTGGATGTGTTCTATTTGAGGTGTATCCAAATAGAACTATTCATTAGGTTACTAAGTATATAGGCTTAAAGCTTGGAAAAATGTCTAGACTAAAGAGACAGATTTAGGAAGTGTTAAGGTATAAATTGTAGCAAAAAAAAAAAAAAAAAAAACACTTGGCCTAAATGCCAAAAGTTTATTATACACATGTAAAATCATCAGTGACCTGGCATGTTAGCATATAGTAAAAAAGAGGACTAAGGACAGAACTCAGTGAAACATTCAACCTTTATGGGCAGTTAGAAGAAGAGCCATCAGCTGAGACTGAGTCAGATAGAATGAGGAGGAGGAGATGGTGGTATCATGGGAGCTAAGAAGATGTTTTTAGAAGGAAAGATTGACCTGGCATGTCAGGTTTTGCAGTGAGATCACATGAGATAAAGACTGAGAAATAACCACTATTGGATTTGGAATTAAGTTCTTTGCAGTGAAATGCTATATGTGGAAGTCAGATTTCAGTGAAATGAAGAAGGAATGTGAGGTGGGAAAATGGAGAAAGCAATTATAAACTGACTCTCCTTTGGAAGAAGGAGCATTGATATTTATTGAATGCCTCCTGGTTTTCAGGTAATGTACTACGGGTACTACATATGTTATCTCAGACTCATATAATGCTCTACCTAAAATTTCTTTTGTTTAAAACATATATTTCTTTGCCCAAAATCATTTTCATTTTTGGGTATGTATAAGGTGTGAGTACCTTATAGTTTAATAAGGAAAGGGAACCTCTTCCATTCCTTGTGGCAAAATTCTTGTTCTTCATCCCTTAGGCATATGAGGGGAACATTGGTACTGGATTTTGTCTGTTATATCCTCCATCTGCTTCCAAACCCAAACAAAATTGTGCTATTATCCCCTTTCCTTCACTCCCAGGCCCGGTATGAAAGCCAGCGGATCCAGATGGAGTCAGAGCTGGCTGTGCAGCTGGAGCAGCGGGTGACAGAGCAGCTGGCTCAGGCTCAGGAGAACAGCCTGCGGCAAGCAGCCTCCCTGAGGGAACATCACAGGTACTTGGGACCTACTGGATGCTGCTTCTCCCCAGCCACAGCAGGTATTTTAGTGCCCTCCCCACGTCTCTTTCCTTTTTTCAATTTGCTGGTTCCCAGCATACTTTCAGTCCCATCAGCAAGGACCTAAGTCTCTTGGGAGAGCTGCCTTTAGGTGCTCATGGACAGCCAGAAGTACCCAGGATTTTCATCCCATAGGGAGTAGCCTGTAACCAAGAACTGATGAGTGTGGGACATTTTCCAGCTCTCTTGCTGGGACAGTACTGAGGTGTGACCTATGGCGCTCTGTGGGATTGAGCCTCCTTCCCATCCCTGTCTCAATTCTCTGAACCCCGCTCCTGTACCAGTTTTTTCTGGAAATGCTTAAGTAAATCACTTTACTATATATCCTTATCCCAGTCTCTGCTTCTGGGGAAACCGTCCTCATACCCCAGCTTTGTCCTTCCCTCTTTCTTGTGCCATTGCCAGGCAGGCTGACTGTGACTGTTTGGCTCACTCTCACATGCACCATTCTGTCTTTTTCTCATTTGATCACTTCTTCTATCTCCAGTCTCAGTCCTCTTCTTTCACCTTTCACCTCTTAGGAAGCAGCTGCAGGACGTGAATGGACAGCACCAGCAGGAATTGGCCACTCAGTTGGCTCAGTTCAAGTTGGAAATGGCAGAACGAGAGGAACGGCAGCAACAGGTGGCTCAGGACTACGAGCTAAGGTACTAGTCCCTGGAGTATCCCTTTTAGGCCTCAGACCCTTTCCTATGGGTAGAACCCAAGCTGAGAATTGTAAAGAGCTGTGATTTCAGTAGATCTATTCTCTTCTAAATTGGCCTCAGCTCGTATCAGAATTTCAGATGTCTGACATTACATCCTGGCACTTCTCATTCTCCAAGTCTCGTTTTCCTTAAAAGTCCTGAGTCTTCTCTCCTCTCTTTTCTCTAGACTGGCCCGGGAGCAAGCGCGAGTGCGGGACCTGCAGAGTGGGAACCAACAGCTGGAGGAACAGCGGGTGGAACTGGTAGAACGTCTCCAAGCCATGCTGCAGGCCCACTGGGACGAGGCGCATCAGCTGCTTAGCACCACTCTCCCGCCTACCAACCCCCCGGTAGGCATTGCCCCTTGACCTAAGCTTCTTAGAGTTGTTGTGTTCTAGATTCTATCTTTGGAAGTCTAGCTCTCTCTCAGAGGAAACTCTTAAGTTCAGTTTCCAGGGCCTACATCAGAGAAAAAATCTGTGGACTTTCCCAAAGAATAACTGTCTCACCAAAATCAATCTTTTTTCTGTGGCCATAGTTCACTCAGACTGGCGCTATTCCTTTGGGCATAACTCTCTTCTCCCAGTCCTCAGAGGCGATGAATAATATGTAGTACTAGTTTCATGGAATAACAGCCCAATTAATTATGGGAGTAGGGGCCAAAAATTGTTGCTAAGTCTTGCCCTAGAGTAGAGAGTCTTACCCCTAGCCCTTCTTGTGTTGGCATCTCCTACTTCCTTCTTTTAATTATGAAATTTTTATTATTAGCCATAATATTTTTTGGAATAGGTGATAATATGCACATGGTAAAAAAAAAAAAAATCCAAACTATTCAGAAAAGTATGCAGTGAAAAGGTATCCTACCCCTGTACCTCCGTCTCCCGATTCCTCTCCAGAAGCAACCACTCTACCAGTGTCTTGAGTGTCATGCCTCCTTCCACTCCTACCCTCTCCTTCCCCCTTGCTCCACACACCAAATTGCCGCCTTCTGTATACTGTTGCATAACTTTTTATTCAACCAAGAGCTTATTGATAGATATAATAGTTGTTTCCTATATTTTGCATCTACAAACAGTATGTAAAGAATTTCATTAAAATGTATGTCTTTGGGTAAGTTTATCTATAAATTTTCTAGAAATAGAATTATAAGATCAAAAATAAACTTTAAAATTTGATAGAAATTTGGTAGATGTTACCAAATCTCCTTTTAAGGAAGTTCTAGTAACTTATAATCTTATTAAAGTGTTTGTACCATGACTTGTCTCTTTAAACCCACTGGGCTTTGATCCTTTCCGCCTCTCTTGGCCAGGTTCCTCCCCCTGGCCCCTCCAGCCCTGGGCCTCGGGAGCCAGAGAAAGAAGAGAGGAGGATCTGGACTATACCTCCCGTGGCTGTGGCCCTGAAGCCTGTCTTGCAGCAGAGCCGGGAATCAAGGGACGAGCTGCCTGGAGTGCCTTCTGTTCTCTGCAGCTCCTCCCCAGACCTTAGCCTCCTGCTAGGCCCTTCTTTGCAGAGCCAGCATTCCTTCCAGCCCCTGGAGCCAAAACCAGATCTCACTCCACCCACAGGTAACTGGGGACAGAAGTCTCTGGGGTTCCCCTTACATGTACCAGTTGGCCCCCTCTTAGCTAGCTTCCTTTCTGTCTGAGACTTGAGCATTTAGTTTCTCAGATGTCATGGTGATCATAGTTACAAGGAGCAGAAATCTGGTCATATTCGTTCAAATAAAGGGAGTAGGATCTCATGGAAATGTGATGTCTCTGGACTTAGTGAGAATTGTAGTTGGGAACGTTGGCAACTGAGGCAGCTGTCCCTTCTCTCCCTGGGCCTGCGTAGTCTCTTGACCCTGCCTCTCCCTGCAGACCTGCTTCTTTTCTCTTGCTTGACCAGCTTTGTCTCTCGCTTAGGGTTTTTGCTCCTTATAGCTTTGGCTTGCACACAGGTTTGACCAGCCATGACACTGACTCTAGCCAAGACTTTAGACATTTATAGAGGCATTGGTGTCTTAGTTTCTTAGCTCCAGTTTAAAGAGACCATCTGATGGGTTGGTAATCCATTGGATTGGCTGGCCTTGGGTGTGGTGTCCACCTCTGGTTTAGTCAACTGCGACTTGGGTGGATAGGGGTGTTCTGTATGGTACAAACATGACAGCCTGGGTTGAACTGAGAATGAGGGATGAATTGTCTCACCATTTTAAATTTTAAAATTACGTAGTAATAACAATAATGATGATGATGGTGATGATGATGATGATGATGATGATGATGATGATGATGAAAGAATGGGCACGTTCTCGGGAGAGGCCAGAACATATCTATTAATTATTTGTGTTCTTTATGGAGTTTATGGTGGTATTTATTTGTTTAGACTTTGGGTATCACAGCTTTCTTCATCTGACTGCTGTTCTGTCTTAGAGTTTAGCTGGGCCATCTCCCACTCGCCTTCAGCCCTTCCCTCTCCAACTCTTTTAAACTTCCATTGTTGTCTTCTCCTAGTAATGATGTTCCTCTCATGTTTAATAGGCCCCTTTCTTCTGGGCATTGATGTGAGTTGATTTGTGGAGGAAGCCATTCCTCTGCAACACACTTGCACCCATGCACGCCTGTTTCACTTTATAGCTGAGGCTTTCCCCTCTGCACTTGGGGCCCTGCATCCCAATCACAGGGCAGAACGTCCATTCCCTGAGGAGGATCCTGGATCTGATGGGGATGGCTTCCTGAAGCAAGGGCTGCCACCTGCTTCTCAACTGGAGGGCCTCAAGAATTTTTTGCAACAGGTAAGAAACCACCTGATTTTCTTCTTCCCTTCCTCATTTCCTCTTTCCACTCTAGGAATCCAGGACTCTGACTTCATTCCCTTTTTAGGACTTACACTTTGCCCCAGCTTCTTACTCTCTTGGTCTGTCTTGTTTCTGTTTCATAATTCCCTTCTGGAACTTAGGTGACCAACCCTGGCTCTTACTTCATCAGCTCTGCTTCTCTCAGATACCTAGGTCTTTTTCTTTATCAGTCCTCTAGAGAACCTTACTATCTTGTCCCCCCAGCTGCTGGAGAGTGTACCCCAGAACAATGAGAACTCCTCTGTTGACCTGTTGCCCCCTAAGTCTGGTGAGTTCCAACTCTGAAGAAGGTTGGGTCTGGGTCCTGGAAAAGATGGGATCTGGTAATGATCTTGGTTGAACTTTTAAGAGCTGGCAAAGGTGATAAAGCCTAATAAATGCTAGGTGGTAGGAATTCCTTGACTCTTTGCCCTATTACCTGGTTTTTGGATTTCTTTCCTTTTTCTAGGTCCTCTAACTGTCCCATCTTGGGAGGAAGCCCCTCAAGTGCCACACCTTCCACCTCCTGTGCATAAAACTAAAGTTCCCTTAGCCATGGCGTCTAGTCTCTTCCGGGTCCATGAACTTCCCTCATCCAATTCACAAGGCAGTGGTCCCAGCAGTGGCTCCCCAGAGAGAGGTAAGCAGGTCATGGTTTACCAGGGAGAGAAAGAAGGAAGGTCCTGGGTGTGGAGCCAGCACCCGGAAGTTAAGGCCCTTCAGATTCCTAGGGCCTGGGGAGAGGAGCCTAGGATGATGACCATTGTTGATATGTCTCTCAGGCGGAGAGGAGCTCACGTCCCCAAGGCAGCTGATGGAGGTGTCCCAGCTGTTACGGCTATACCAGGCTCGGGGTTGGGGGGCTCTTCCTGCCGAGGATCTGCTGCTGTACCTGAAGAGGCTGGAACACAGAGGGTACAAGCCTGGGAGGGAGGAAGAAGGACTCTGAGGATGGAATCTGGATTATGGGATCAGGCGGGGAAGATTGGAGTGTGTATTTGGACATTGGGCGGAGTCTTCTGTCCTTTTCTGGGGAGGAGAGTGAGGCATGAGATGCAGATCACAAATCTCCTCTCACTGCTACCCACCTTTCAATTTGTCTGTTTCTTTCTGCTGCTTTTCTTTTTTCTTCTAAAAAAAAAAAAATCTCTTCCCCATGTCTCTCTGCCTTAGTTTTTTCCTCTCTTTACCCTGCAGCTCTAAACAGAATCCTAGGATTTTGGCTAGCTAGTATAACTCATTATTTGATTTTACTAATGTCTCCTCCCATTTGATCCCCAGGTCTATCGTGTTGTTGTTATTCTTAAGAGACAGAATTGGGGAGTAGTTATTTCATCCAGTGTTCGGTAGAGTTGGGGGGAGTATCCCCTCCATCCTCAGACCCTTGATTTGTGTGGCAGGATTGATGGCCGAGGGGATAACATCCCCAGAAGGAACACAGACTCCCGCTTGGGTGAGATCCCCCGGAAAGAGGTGAGGGAAAGTCGGGCAGGGGCCAGGGGAGGAAAGGGCTCTCACTGACCGGTTCCTTCAGCTCTACACACTTCCTGGCTGGCTCTGCTGCTCCATTGCCTTGCCCCTCCAGTCCCAACTCCCACGTCTGTCACATGGGCTTTGGTTCTGGTCCTTTCCATGTGTTGAGCTTTTCCTCGATGGGGTGGGGGGATTGAAAGGATATGACACTAACTTTTTCTTCTCCTCAACTCTCAGATTACCTCCCAGGCTGTCCCTCGCCGCCTTGCTGCAGCTCGTCAGACTGAAAAACCTCCTGCACGGAAGAAAAGTGGACACCCTGCCCCTAGTAGCATGAGGAGTCGGGGGGGAGTCTGGAGATAAGTCCTTTCTCCTCTTCTTTTTTCTCTTGTTGTTGTCGTTGTTATTATTATTTTAATAAATGCCAAATAGTCTAGTCTCTGACTCAGGAATTTGGAAAATGGAAGTTTTGTAGGAAACTACTTTGTAAAGAACCCTTATTCTGTTTGAATATGTTTTTTATATGTTGTATGTTTATGTTATTTTCTGTGGGAAAAGGCATGAATGCTCTGAAAGAAGATGGTCTGTGAATAGGTTTTAGAAGTTTGAGTAAGCTAAGGTTCAATGTTTAAAAAGTAAAACCCATGGGGTGATTAACTCTGGTTGGTAGCAGAATTATGGATAATTTTTATTTTCTTCTTTATACATTTCTGTATTTTTCAAATTTTCTAAAACAAGTATATGTTACTTTAATAATCAGAAAAAAAAAACCTTTTAATAAAAGAGTAAGTTATTATGTAAAAAGTGTGAGTAAAAATTTGGTTGTTGGGCAGAGAGTTTTCTCTTTTAAGAGCAGATCATTCTTCCAGGTTGCATTAGTGGGATCGAGATGGCAGATTGTGCTCCAGCCAGCAGGCGTGTTATGGCTATAATCTTCACTCTTATGGCTTTCAAGTGTATGTAAAAGACTAGAGTGCTGGCAAGGAAAAAAAGTCATGTTTACAAAAACTCCCATCCATTCCTCACCAAAATTAACAAAGAAAAACTATGTTAGGGAAGAAGATGACACCTACATGAAACTAAGAAAAGCCCCAAATTTATGGTACAAACACTGAAAACACATAGTACAATTTCAGCTAAACTGAAAGAGAATGCCTTGGGACCTCACACGGCCCTCTGGTTCTGGAACCCAGTGCAGGATGGTGGTGAAGGTGAGTGCAGGGCCTGGTGCTAGTGGGTGTTTGAGGGACAGAGTTGTTAGATTTGGCAAAAAGGGCAAGGTCCTTCTGTTTGACCCTGAATTATTTAATTAGATCCAGAATAGACAGGATGGGATATAGACTCACACAGTGTTTCATGTTAATAAACGTTTAGGTTTTATTTCCTTCCTCCTAAGTCACTTTCTAGCCCCCAGGAGAGGGGAAAAGGAAGAGATGCAGATATATGAGCAACAGTTGTGTGGGTTCTTCTGCTCAGCTCCATCCAGAGCAGCTTGCACCTCAGTCCTGCTCAGGACTACTCTCTCTCGCATGTACAAGCAGAAATGAAAGGCAAACCGGTGCAGGGCTTGCAGCAGGCCCAGTGGGCTTTTTGAGCTCTACCTGTTTACCCACCCATGGAAATGTTTGCTTTTCTGACTTTTACCTCAAGTGCATAAAATTGGTTTGATCAAACTCTGATTTGTGGCACACTATCATCATCATTGAGAGATGGTTTTATACTGTTTTTAGAGGTTGGTACAATGAACAGCCAGTTCATTTCTATGTCATTATCTCCTGCATTCCAGCCTGCAACCACCAGTCAACATGCCCTATATATTTTTTGACATGAAGCACAGTCTGGAGACTATTTCCTTAAACAACTCTCCAAAGGAAAATCAGAAAAGGGCACAATGCTGACTTAACTATTTTGTGAGGTAATTGTAGTAAGACAACTTTGATTTTTTTAAATATGTATATCATACCCACACTGAAAGTCTGTTTCTTCACTGAAGACCACCAAGGAAGCTGGGGAGGAAGAGAAACCCTCAGTCACACAGTCCCCCACTTTTTCCCTCCATAATCATCTTTGGAATATTGCGGGGGAGGAAATGAAGGATTTCAGGAGTTCCATAAATACCCACATGCAGAGAAAGTGGGTGCAGCCTTTAAGCTCAGGTTTTACTTGGTTTAGATGGATATTGATATGGGACTTTGTCTCCTGAGAACTCTCACAGCTGTTTGTGGTTGGGGGTAGGGCAGGTCCTGGTGGTGGAATATATTAGGGTAAGGGCTAAGATGCTAAAACAAAGAAACCCAGTGGCTTTTGTACAAGGTTTCTTTCCCTGGTTATGATCCAGAGCAGTGGGGTAGTCCTACTCCATGTAGTCACTTAGGATCTCAGGTTCCTGCCATCTTGTTGCTCTGCTATCTCCTAGAGCACTATTGTTATTTATGTGGTTAAAGCAAGATCATTGTCCTGGCAAGCAGGGAAAGAGCTATGTACAGTGTCTTAAGACCCATATCTGGAAATGCCATACATCAATTTTGCTCATATTTCATTGTCAAGACCTTGGTTACATGGCCACATCTGACTGCAAAGAGACGCAGAAATGTAGCCTAGCTGGGCTGCCACATATGCAGCTGTAACCATTATGCAAGAGCAATGGAAGAAGTAGAATGGATTTTATTGGACAACTAGCAGTCTGTCCTATAAACAACTAGTGGGTCTGCCCTTAGAGAACTGAAAACTGGTAATTGCTGAAGACAACATATGCCAATAATTAGTGGTGACTAACTTGTGCAGATAATGAAAAAATGCATTGGACATATGTAAATTAGTCCAAGCTGCATAATTGAAGTAAGTTAGCCCCTATAAAACAGAATTAATGCAGGAAAAAGGAAAGTACTTAAACTCTAATCAGTATTCTCATTAAGAAGAGAAAGGTGGTATTTAAACAAACAAACAAACAAACAAGCAAGCAAGCAAGTAGTCCTAGAACAAGATTTTTGGATTAAAAAAAAACCTACCGAAAAGCAGAATGGACTCTCCTGGAAACCACATATGTTAGTTAGAAGAAGAATTGGAGAAATCTCCAAGTTTACAAAAGGGAGAGAATGTTTAAATTATGAGAGAAATGATAGGAAAAGAATAGATCCAGGAGAACAGATATCTAGAAGGAGAAAATACAGTAATAAAGAAATAAAAGAAAGTTCTGATTCTCAAAGTATGTTTGAATAGATAATTTGAAGGGCTGTTCTTCTAAATCACAACTAGATCCTGATGTTATGTCAAACATTTTTAAATGCATTATTGGGCTTGCTAGAAAGTAAGGGAAATTGAACTTGTATTTCTAGCAGTAAGGTAGGCCTAGGTAACACAGCTGACCTTCCTGCTGAAATAACTAAAAAATGTTAGATAAAAAATTAGCAACAATCAGAAAAGGTAATTTAGAAGTCTTAAATTACCTAGGAACAAATCCAAAGATGTGCAAAACGAGTATGCAGAAAATTATAAAACTTGACTTAAAGACATTGGGTCAAGGGGTTTGGATCCCCATACTGACCAGCCGCCAAAATAAATAAATAAATAAAAATAAAAACATTAATGGAGACATAAATAAATTGAGGGACAAGAAGATTCAGTGTCATAAAGATGTATGTCTCTCCAAATTGAACTATACATTTAAAGCAAGTTCAATTAAAATCTCAAAGAGATTTTTCATGGAACTTGACAACCTGATTTTAAAATGTATTTGGGAAGAGAAAAAGGCCAAGAAAAGCTCAAGACCCTCTTGAAGAGCAAGATGTGGAGACTTGCCTTATGAGATACTAAAATTTACTGTAAAGCTATAATAATTAAAACCATGTGGTATTGACACAGGTATAGAATAATTGACCAATGGAATAGAAGAGAGCCTAGAAACAGACCGATACATATTGGGAACTTTGCTGTCTGACAAGAGGAATCATTGCATATGTGTGGGGAAAGGATACAATATTTAATAAGAGTGATGAGAAAATTGTTTATCTGGAGGGAATAAAATTAAATTTTTGACCTCTGTCATCAGCACAAAATTTAATTCTAGATAAATTGAGAATTTAAATAAAAAAAGCAAAATTTTGAGACTTTTGGAAGAAAATATAGGAGAATAATTTTCTGATCTTGGAGGTAGAAAAAGGATTTTTTTTATTAATTTAATTTTATTTTGTCAATATACAATGTGGTTGATTATTGTGGCCCATTACCGAAACTTCCCTCCCTCCTCCATCTCCCCCTGCCAACAACCTCCTTTTTGTTTGCTCATCATATCAACTTCAAGAAATTGTAATTGTTGTGTCTTCTTCCCTCCACTGCCCCCCCAGGTTATTTGTGTATTTATTTATTTATTTTTAGCTGCCACAAATAAGTGAGAACATGTGATATTTCTCTTTCTGTGCCTGACTTGTTTCACTTAATGTAATTCTCTCTAGGTCCACCCATGTTGTTGCAAATGGCAGTATTTCATTCTTTTCTATAGGAGAGTAGTATTCCATCATGTAGATATACCACATTTTCTGTATCCACTCATCTGATGATGGATATTTGGGCTGGTTCCAACTCTTGGCTATTGTAAAGAGTGCTGCAATGAACATTGGGGAACAGGTATACCTTCGACTTGATGATTTGCATTCCTCTGGGTATATTCCCAGCAGTGGGATAGCTGGGTCATATGGTAGATCTATCTGCAATTGTTTGAGGAACCTCCATACCATTTTCCATAGAGGCTGCACCATTTTGCAGTCCCACCAATAATGTATGAGAGTTCTTTTTTCTCCGCAACCTCGCCAGCATTTATCATTCACAGTCTTTTGGATATTAGCCATCCTAACTGGGGTGAGATGGTATTTCAGTGTGGTTTTGATTTGCATTTCCTGAATGCTGAGTGATGTTGAGCATTTTTTCGTGTGTCTGTTGGCCATTCGTATATCTTCCTTTGAGAAATGCCTATTTAGCTCTTTTGCCCATTTTTTAATTGGGTTACTTGTTTTTTTCTTGTAAAGTTGTTTGAGTTCCTTGTATATTCTGGATATTAATCCTTTGTCAGATGTATATTTTGGAAATATTTTCTCCCACTCTGTTGGTTGTCTTTTAACTCTGTTAATTGTTTCTTTTGCTGTGCAGAAGCTCTTTAGTTTGATATAATCCCATTTGTTTATTTTTCTTTTGGTTGCCCGTGCTTTTGAGGTCATATTCATGAAGTCTGTGTCCAGTCCTACTTCCTGAAGTGTTTCTCCTATGTTTTCTTTAAGAAGTTATATTGTTTCAGGGTGTATATTTAATTCTTTAATCCATTTTGAGTTGACTTTAGTGTATGGTGAAAGGTATGGGTCTAGTTTCATTCTCCTGCATATGGATATCCAGTTATCCCAGCACCATTTGCTGAAGAGGCAATCTCTTCCCCAGTGTATAGGCTTGGTGCCTTTGTCAAAGATCAGATGGCTGTAGGTGTGTGGGTTGATTTCTGGATTCTCTGTTCTATTCCATTGATCAGTGTGTCTGTTTTTATGCCAGTACCATACTGTTTTGGTTATTATAGCTTTGTAGTATAGTTTAAAGTGAGGTAGTGTTATGCCTCCAGCTTTATTTTTTTTGCTCAGCGTTGCTTTGGCTATGCGTGGTCTTTTGTTATTCCATTCAAATGTCTGGATAGTTCTTTCCATTTCTGAGAAAAATGTCATTGAGATTTTGATGGGGATTGCATTGACTTTGTATATCACTTTGGGTAGTATGGACATTTTCACAATGTTGATTCTTCCAATCCAAGAGCATGGGATATCTTTCCATCTTCTTGTATCCTCTAATTTCTCTCAGCAGTGGTTTGTAGTTCTCATTATAGAGATTTTTCACATCCTTGATTAACTCAATTCCTAAGTATTTTATTTTTTTGGTGGCTAGTGTAAATGGGCAAGCTTTCTTGATTTCTCTTTCTGCATGTTCACTATTGGAGAATAGAAATGCTACTGAGTTTTGTGTGTTGATTTTGTATCCTGCTACTGTGCTGAAATCATTTGTCAACTCCAAGAGTTTTTTTGTAGAGGCTTTAGGCTGTTTGATATATAGGATCATGTCATCTGCAAACAGGGACAGTTTGACTTCATCTTTTCCAATCTGGATGCCCTTTATTTCCTTCTCTTCTCTGATTGCTCTGGCTAGTACTTCCAACACTATGTTGAATAGGAGTGCTGAGAGTGGGCATCCTTGTCTAGTTCCTGTTCTTAAAGGAAAAATTTTCAGCTTTTCCCCATTCAGGGGAAAAGCTGAAAATTCCGCATCCAGATTTTACCTTCTAAATACTGTTCTCTGCTGAAAAAAGGAACCAGGGCTCCTTGCAGAAATGACTGACTTCAGGTCTGGGACAGGGAAGGTACAAGATAAACCCAGAAAAATCTCATTGAGGTGGAAAGTAAGGATGTGCTCAAAGAACGATAGGGACAGAGCAAAAATAGCACAGAAGCCACTGGAAGGGCTCTATTGGCCTCTATAAATTGAGCATCAAAATAGATCATGATATTAAGGGATTATGATACATTGAATGACATAGGAAATCATGAGTGAGTCCCTATGAATATAAGTAAGTTAATAAATTGAAAGTTTGATGAGATATAGGATATT
The DNA here is from genome assembly GCF_027409185.1 of Cynocephalus volans. Classification (NCBI taxonomy): domain Eukaryota; kingdom Metazoa; phylum Chordata; class Mammalia; order Dermoptera; family Cynocephalidae; genus Cynocephalus; species Cynocephalus volans. The sequence goes on from NC_084469.1 coordinate 35,235,251, forward strand.
TATACAGTTTTTAAAGTGAGCCCCCCCAACACACAAAAGATTTATTAATTACAATAGAGGAAAGAGTACTTTTATAGCAGAGAACTCTGGCTGAACCACCTCAATCAAGTGATCTAAGTGAACATCAATAAGAAGTGGGTCAAATCTAAATCATGCACCACCTGATACAATACAAGGGGAAGAAAACAGCATTTCTTTTACATTCCTGACAAAGATCCATAACCTGAATTTAACAGTGAATCAGACACACCCAAACTGTGGGACACTCTTCAAAATTATTGGCCTGCAATTTTCAAAATTGTCAACGTCATGAAAGCCAAGAAAAAGAGGAAACGTTCCAGACCAGAACTGACTAAAGAGATCTGAAAACTAAATGAAGCACATGATTCTAAACAAGAACATTTTGGTATGTAGCGCTTTAGTGGGACAACTGGTGAAATTTGAATAAGATTTGAGGGTTAGATGGTAGTGATGGATCAATGTTAATTTTCTGATTTTGGTGTCTGTGTTGTGGTTATGTAGGACAGTCTCCTTGTTTGCGAGAAACAAGACACTGAAGCATTTGGAGGTAATGAGGCTTCTTAATGGCAACTTGCTCTCAAATGATTCATGAAAAAAAGTTATTTATATTGTACTTGCAACTTTCTATACAGTTTTGAACTGATTTATTTAAACCAATATGTTTACACCCAACAAAATAAACTTAAAAAATATCATTTATATTGCATGAAATACGTAGGGAGAAATCTAGTAAAAGATAAGCAAAACTTCCATGGAGGAAAAAACTAACCTGGCAAGAATTAACTTTAAACTGATTAGGAATACCTACATCAGGGCCGGCCTGTGGCTCACTTGGGAGAGTGTGGTGCTGATGGCACCAAGGCCGCGGGTTTGGATCCCTATATAGGGATGGCCAGTTGGCTCACTTGGGGGAGCGTGGTGCTGACAACACCAAGTCAAGGGTTAAGATCCCCTTACCAGTCATCTTTCTGAAAAAAAAAAAAAAAAAAAAAGGAATACCTGCATCGTGTGGTAAAATGAAAAGAGAATCAATCCACACCAAACTCAGGATAGTGGTAACTGCTGGAGTGAGGGAGAAAGTGATATGATGGAGAGGACACACAGGGTCTTCAGGGTGCAGGTAATTTCCCCAGCTGACTGGTGATTAAAAATATATTTATTGTTGTGCTTTATAATCTATACACACATATTACATGTATTTCTTCTTATATATCAAATACCTCTGAGTAAGAAAAGAAAATATGTATTAGTGCATTTGTTAGAAAGATAAACTATGTATGTAATATAACTATATATGTAAAACTATATGTGTATGTGTGTATGTATGTGTCCATACATATTTATAAAATGCATAGAGAAAGGAATATTAAGAAACCCACTAACAAAAACAAAATGTCTTAGATGAATGTATGTTGCACACAAGGCAAATTAAGTTGCCAACAAGGGAAAACAGCAAGGAAACAGAAGAGTGTGCCAGTTCTGTGGAAAGTTGCTGCTGTGAAACTACAGGAAAAACACCAAGAGCTAGTGCTATGCAAAAGCTTAGAGAACTGGTGACAGCAAAGTAGGAGAGGACATGCTTTAGAGGAAGAATAAGACATCTTACAGCTGAAAAGCACCTGTAATGCTCTATAATTCATGTTCTCTGTAAATCTTCAAATTCTCTTAAATAGCATCTTAAGAGTGTGGTTCCTTTTATTTGGGTGCAAAAAAAGCTTTGCATTTAAGGTGTAAATGTTTGAAATATACTGTAATTTTTATGATTCTCTCTGGCATTTCTTTTTTTTTTTTGATATATCAGGAGGCTCAGAAAGGGTGGAAGCAGCCTGGGCCTCCCTTGTCTTCTGAGCTGCTCTTACTAGTACTTTTATTTTTCATTTGGTACCATTCTTCACTGTTTGAATTTTATTTTTACCATGTGCATGGATTTTTTCTTTAAAAACTATAGTGTACCCCCCTGAAATCCACATCCAGACAAGCCATGACTAAGTAGCTGCCGGAAGCCCCCTGGGCTCCCCTGTCGGAATGAGGGGGATGCCACAGGCCTCGACCATGCCCTCCCTCCTTCCTTTTCCTCCCGCCCTATCCTCTATCCCTTCCCTTTCTCCCTCCCCCTCTCCCAACTGCTATGCAACATCTTAGAATGTAAAAAATAATAAATAAATAATGTAATAATAATGTCTGATGGTCAAGAATGGGTGAGTACAATATCTGTATCTGTGCTGAAATGATTTCAGACTGGCTCTAGGCTCTAAAGCCGGGATTTCTGACCAGATGGTTTGGCCTCAGCACTGGTGGTTGTAGTTGCACAAGGTCAGTGCAGGAAGTCTGTGCTGGTGATGACACTCAGAGCCTCCACCCCTGCCTTTTCAGCAACAGCAGGCTGATTGGGGAGGAAGAACCATCAACGGCCAAAAATTGAGCATTTGTGTGCATCATGTTGTTAGGGGTTCTATGCACTGGGTATGGGAGGGGTGCGTATCTTTGGTGAGGATTGATATGGGAAATGACTATTTATATATTTGTACGTTGTATTAGGGTTCTTCAGAGAAACAGAACAACAGGACGTGTATGTGTGTGTATATACATGTATTTGTATATACCTGTGTATATATATATGTGTGTGTGTGTATACGAGTCTACTTCAAAAAGTTTGTGGAAAAATGGAATTAAAAGATACTGCGCAAGATAGCCAGAAAAGATCTTGAATGTTATGACCACAAGGAAATGATAAATGTTTAGAGGATAGATATGCTAACTGTTCTGATGGGATCATTATACAGTATATGTATGTATTGAAACAAACTACCTCATAAAAATGTACAATGAAAAATAAATAAATAAAATTTAAAAAAATAAAAATAAGAATATATAGTACGAATCTTTCCATGAACTTTTTGAGGATCTGTGTGTGTGTGTGTGCGTGTGTGTGTTTGTTTATCTATATATGTATGTGTATATATTTTCATATCTATAAATGGAAAGAGAGGTCTATTTTAAGAAACTGGCTCATGCAATTGTGACTTGGCAAAGCCAAAATCTGCAGGGAAGATCCAAGGAAGAGTTGCGGTTCTTGTAAATTGTTTCATTTCCTTTGATGAAACAGATTTTGATCACCACATCTAATAAGAGTAACATCAAAAAAGAAGTTTATATGGTAACTTCATGAATTAACAGATATCCAAAAGTTCTAGATAAAATTTTAGCAATTAGAATATGACTATTTTTTAATGGTTCATAAACTTTATTTTTTATGTTTTTATGACATTCTAGAGATATTCTTTGTACTACAGGAAGTTACATATTACCTATGTAATATAGTTTTACTTAATCACTCCCCAACTAAAATATACATTTTAGCTTTTCACTGTCATAACCAATGCTGATATTAACATCTTTGGTACACTGAGCTCTTATGGATATCACATTTTTTATTCCCAATAGTTTCCTAGAAGAATTTAATGTATTAAAAATACTGACACTCTAGAAATTATTCTAAAGTACCAATGGACTTAAGATAACTTAGTTACTCTCTAAAGTCACTAGGCACCAAAAATAAATGAGTATATTAAGAATGGCCATAAGTGAAACTCACTGAACATTGTCTGAGGTAAAAAATGAGACAGAGTGATATAGGAGGTGCTCAGTTTCCCTGGGGTCGGGTTATAGGACACACCTCTGGGTTACAAGCTGTTTCCCAAGGTTTCAGGCCCCTCTTTTTGGCTCTCCCCTAGAGGAAAGCTACTGTTGCCAGTTAGACCTATTTTCAGCACCACCATAAGAAAATGAGAACACAAGGGTCTGGCTTATGCAAATCCAGTGGCTGGGCATGCTGGGTCGAGAGGGGTTATATAACCCTGATAGCTAAATGACCTTCCCGTAGAGGTCCTAGAGAGCACAGAATATTCTTGAATATGCCTGGTGCATGTGACAGAATTTGACCAATGAACATGCTCCCAGAAGAGACTAACTGAGTGTGTACAAGACTAATGTTACATAGCAGGGAACCACCTCCTTAACTGACTATTCATTAGATGGCAAAACTATAAAAGCCAAATCCCAGCAGAAGACTGGGTTGTTGCTCACATTCCTGGAGGCAACCCACACTTAACTGACCGAGGTGTGTATACTTCATTTTGCATCAGACTTACTTTCAGCATGCAGCTGCTCACTTGAGCCAGCCTGCATCCTGTACTGAGCTTTAAGAGTGTATTTCTTACTTTTATGTTAAACTTGGTGTGGGCCTGCTCAGTCTCTGGAGCAATGCCGCACTCTTTCTGTGGAACCTGTATTTCTTATCTGTTGTATTAAACCTGTTTTCACTTTCTACTGTGACTCTGCCCTTCAGTTCTTTCCTGTGGTGGAGTCAAGAACCTGGTAAGAGGCGGGATGGGTTGAGACCAACTACCAGGCCCCTGGGTCCCTAGACCCTACTTCCAACATCAAGAGGACCTAAAGCTGGACCACAGATGTGAAACATCAGACACCAACAGGATCATAGCTGGACAATGTTTTTCATGCCTGAAAATAATTCAAGGCAAAGAAAAAAAATCTAATCCTAACAGGCGGGAGCTATGACATCATGGTGCTAAAGCACACAGGCCTGGAGCTGGACAGAGCTGTGTTTAAATCCTGGTTGAACCAAAGCCAAGAGATCCGGAGCATGTTAGTCCAGAATTGTGTCACCCATAAACTGGGGGTGATAGAACACTACATCAGAGATTAGTCTGAAGTTCACCTAAAATGAATGTTCCTGAAGTGGTTGGTACAGTATCTGCCCATAATGAGCACTCAGTAAATAGTCTCGACAATGATGATGATGATATCAGCTGCTTTTGACCAAACTGCAATGCAGAAATCCAAATCTTAGCTCTCCAGACACTCTGCTTGGAAACTAGAGTATTTTTCTACTAACTCAGAAAGGGCCTGAAGGTTTTTTGTTTGTTCGAGTTTTTTAAAAAATTTTTATTTGAACATAGTTGCTTGTACATATCTGTGGGGTACAGCACTGAATATCAATATCATAATATACCTTCTTTGGAAAAATGTCTTCAGATCCTTGGAGTCACTTGTCTTTTAATTACTGAATCATATCAAGACAATTTTAAAAACAAGTTGCTAACTCCCTGAGCCACCAAGAAGCTTACTTTTTGCTCATTTCCAAACCTGCTTTTGAATGAGGCAGGACATTTTTTCCCTAGAATTGCATTTTAACATTCATGTGAAAAGAACATAAGCAAGTTTAAAAAGAGAAGTTTCCGGGCCGAGCCCGTGGCCCACTCGGGAAAGTGCGGCGCTGGGAGCGCCGAGACGCTCCCGCCGCTGGTTCGGATCCTATATAGGAATGGCCGGTGCACTCACTGGCTGAGTGCCGGTCACGAAAAAGACAAACAAACAAACAAATAAAAAAACAAGTTTCCCCTGACCTCAGCTGGTTAAGACAGAGGAAAGCAAAGAAATGTTCCATAGGATTGTTCAAAGAAATGGTGTTTAAAAGATGTCAGTTCATTCTTGATTATTTAAACAGAAACTGCGAAAGTCATATAGCCTCAGCTCCAGAGAGCCCCAGGTGGAAACAAGGACTAGATGAATGGCATGGAGAGTCGATCTTTGACTCAATTAGACTGAATCAATCTTGTCATTGAGTTCCCAAGGAAATTCAATTACAGGTCAAGTGTAGGAAGCCCTGTAATTGTGGCTTAAGCAGCAGAAATGACAGGTGGTCGATTGCTGCCTGGGGATGAGTTTGACTTCAAAGCCCCCAAATCTATCATGAGAAGAACAGGCAGGAGAGCTGGCGAGAGGACGATGCTTCTGGAGTTGAAGAACCAACCACTGAAAGGTTTTCCCCAAACCAAGGAGACATCGGACAGACCGCACTGGAAATTACACTGTCACCCATGCCATCAACCCAGTTACCTGCTGACTGGCCACAGGAGCTCATGGCAGGACCATCAGGCCTGAATTAGGAGCTTCCAGCTCCAGCATCTCCAGCTGAGTCCAGTTGTCTATGTGGCCAGAAACTATTACCCAGGCCAAGGCCAAGGCCAGAGAGTGGGGCTGTGAGAAGAGCTCTGTCAGGAGAGACAACTCCTGAGGAAAAAGGGCATCTCTCTAGGAATCCCTAAGTAACTGCTCCAGCTAGTGAGGACACAAATATTGCAGAAGAATCTTTGTAATAGTCAAAACCCAGAAGCTATAAATAGACTTATAAATTCCACGGCATTAAAAACACCACCACTCAGTTGATTATAGCACAGCCTTGTAACACAAGGGTCAAGGGTTCTGATCCCTGTAATGGCCGGCTGCCATAAACAACAACAACAAAAAGGTTTTATGTAAGGGAAAAAAATCATAAATATATTGTACTATAGTTTTGCAATATGTTACCATTGGGGGAAGCTGGGTAAAGGGTACATGGGATGGCTCCGTATTTTTGTATGTGAATCTACACATCTCAAAAGAAGAAATTTAATTAAAATTATAAAGTCAAAAGACATACAACAAGCTGGGATAAATATTTGCAACTCATCAGAGACCAAGGGCTAACTCTCTTATATAGAAAGAGTTTCTAGAAATTGAGAAGGAACAGACCAACCCAATAAAAAAATTATCAAAGGATATAAAGAGATAGTTCACACACACAAAAAGAAATATGAAAAGTCTTTAAATATGTAAAAAGAAGTTCAAACTTCCTCACAAGAGAAATGAAGTCTGAAACTATAGTGACACAACATGTTTTCCTACATAATAGATTGGGGAAAAAAATCCCTAAATCAAAAGTTGGACAACATACCCTGTTGGTGAGGCTTTAGGGAAACAGATGCTCTTTGCATTTATCCTTTGACCCAACACAAGGGACACACATGTAAGATATGTGCATAAGATACAGATTCATGAATAAAAATGAAATGACATAAGCACAAGGATACACACTGAGACACTTTCATAACAGAAGAGTGGAAACAACCCAAGTGTCCAGTAAAGGGAGACGCATCACGGACCAAATATAGTCTAAGCTGTAAGAAGGGAGGAAGATCCCTATGAACAGATATAGAGAGGCTTCTGATTTATTACTGCTAAGTGGGGGGAGAAAGCACTTTTTAGAACAGTACAAAGAAAATCCTGCCTCTTAGAGAAGAAAGGGGGATCAAAATACATATTTGTAAAAATGTTACCTCTAGAGGATGGAGAGAGGGGAAGGGCTAGGGAGGCAAGGGTGGAACTAAGTTTCTCCTTGATGCTTTTTTATATAGCTGTGACTCTCAATCTTGTAAATCTATATCTATTAAAAAAAAATTCCTAAGGCTTCGAGATGAACGGCAGAGAAGGGTAGAATGAAGTGGGTCACCCTCCTTAGGGAAGGCAGACGTGGGCAGGAACTCAGGGACCAAGGGCTGGAAGTGCAGAGAGTGGCAATATTAGGGAGGGAAGCCACAGTAAAAATCATCTCGTTCTGTATTTTTATTTTTTACACAAGTGAGGGAGACTAACACGAGAGTAAAGACCAAATTCACTTGCCTAAGCATAGTAAATAATGTGAAAAATAATCTCTCGAGCCCAGATCATCCAATCTCTGACGAAAGTATCTCTTTGGCAATAAGTCTTTGTCCCTGAAGGGGTGGCACAAATGGGGTGAGGGAAATGAGTCGCTCTTCATGATTGCAGCCGTGCAGAAGCCCTGTGCTGCTGGGACAGCTGGTCGCCCACAGTCGCGTGGTTGCAGTTTCTGCATGGGACTTAGCTCCAGCATCTTGGTAACTAAGGACTGGCGGGGCCAGAAGGTGGCAGTTACTGAGTGGCCGTACACCGACCGAGGTGAGAGAACGCGGGACTGGTTCTTCAGTCCCAGCAAGGCTGGAGCCGGATCGGTCAATTCCTCCACTCCGGGAAAGGGGCAGAGACCACTCCTCAGGCAAGGAGGTGAAAGCGGCAGACTGGCCAGGGAACCAGGGGTTACACATTTTAAATAATTAAAACCACTTGTTATTGAAATAGTCCTGAAACCCTTCCTTACGAGGGGGTAAACACAGCCATCCGAACTCAATTTAACTTTCCCAGTGTCTCAGTGCCATCATTATAAAAATAAATGATCCTGGATTGCGACACTGGGCCTCCCGCAGTAGGAAGGCAAGGTCCTTGCCCCTCACACTAATAGACTGCTCTTCTTGCTGAGATGTTGCATTTGCTTTTTATAGCCTGTCTGTCCTTTCTTTCAGCTGCCATCTCCCTAGCTTGACACCGCTGGAGTGTCACTGAGGGTTTGGAGAAGGAGAAAGCCCCTCTGTGCAAACCCTGATGTTCTTTCAGGGTCTTCCTGAGTCCCGGCCTCCACGAAGCCGCCCCATTCCCCTTGATCAGGGCTCACTGGTCCCCTGTTGGCTGCCATCGCGGCTGGCTGGGGGCAGATGTGAGCCCATTCAGTCGCGGCTCCTCTCTCCTGCTCTCCACCCCCCGCTGCTCCTTGTTCCTTGCCCCTGAAGCAGGTTTCCATGGTGCCCCTCCCTCCCAAGCCCTTACGCTGTGGCCTCTGGAATCCTGCCCACCGTAAACAAACTTCTCCACACCGATGTTAAATATTAATTCTAAATAGAGCCAAGTAATGCACTCACACAGTTAAAATCATCAGATGTATTAAAAGGTTCATGGTGAAAACAGCAGTGTTCTGTCACACCCCTTCCTCCTGCCAGGCCTGCTGCACAGAGACTTTTCTTTGAGCCGCTGCTTCTGGTACGTGTTTTCTTAATTTTAAATAATTTGCAGGTACTGCTTTTTTTTTTTTTTTTTTCTATTTTAGAAATTATCTGTTGACATCTTAATATGGCACATGACAAGTTATTTCTTTTATTATACTCCCATGCTCACGTATGTGCACACTCGCACATGCACACTCGCATGTGCACACTCACATGCGCACACACACTGATTTCCTGCTCCTCTTTTCCAAGTTTATTTTTATCCAATTTTCAGGTAAGTCAATATTTTGAGTTTCCATTCTTGTGGTTATATATTCAGTAGTTAAGTGTTCTATGGTTGGGTTTCCTTTGTTTTGCATCATTTTAATTTTCCAAGAGTTAGTAATTACCTTGTATTTTCTTTGCTTAGTTTTCTATGTACCTATCATTAATTCTTTCCCACATCCTCCTAAAACTTCTCAATAAAATTTTCCATGTGATAAAACACAGCAGATAATACATTGTTTCTGAAGACCTGTCTTTTAGAGACCTCTGTCATTCTGCTCCAATCTGGAATTTTTTGTTTTCTAGTTGTGCTGTACACATATCATTAAAGGATTTTCTCTCACCATCATTGCAGAAATTCCCTTAGCCTCTCTCTGTTTCTTAGATTCCACAACTTGTTCTTTCTTGGTTTAATCTCTTTGGTAGCTTACATCCTCCACTAGCTACCTGGGAAAGAGTATTTGGAGATAATTTTTAAAAATCACTTTATGAAGTATAACTTCCCCACTATAAAATGCACCCATCTGAAGTATATGTCTTGAGAAGCCCCTGGGGTCCTGAGGCAGCAGAGGGAATGAGGTTTCCCCTCCCCCCACAACATCTTAGAATGCAGTTATTATTTTTTAAAAAGTTATCTCCTAAGTTATCAAAAACACTTTTCAGGCATCCACTTACACTTTTAAATTAATTTTATAATTTGTTTCATTACTCTCCTTGTTAGTCTTCAAATAACAATTTACTAGAATTTCATAAATCATCATTTTGGGTCTAAATGAAAGCCTCAATTTTCTTTAGAAACTAAACTAAGAATTGAGATTTATTATTAAAGTGATTTTTTTGTGAGAAAAAAATATATAAAGTGCCTGTTTTGATGGGTTTTGATGAATTTCTGTCCCTGAATAACAACAACCACAATGAAGATACAGAACTTTCCCATCACTCCACAAAATTCCCTTGTGCTCTGCCCCAGTCGATCATCACCCCTGCCCCCAGTTCCAGGCGGCCTTTCTGTTTTCCTTTCCTAGAGATTAGATTAAATTAGATTAGTCTTTTCTAGAGTTTTATATAAATGAAATCACATAGTATGTAGTCTCCTGTGTCTGGCTTCTTTCACTCAACATAATGTTTTTGAGATTCATCCATGTTGTGTGTATCAGTAATTCATTTTTAAAAACAGCTTTGTTGAGGTTTAATTGACATACAATAAACTGCACATAATCAAAGTGTACTATTTGATAAATTTATACTTGCCCATGAAACTATCACCATCACTCAGCATAATTATTCTGAAATTAATCAATGCCATTACATGTACCAATAGTTCATTCCTTTTTATTGCTAAGTAGTACTCCATTGCATAGATGTACCACAGTTTATTTATCCATTTATGTGTTGATGGACATTGGATTGTTTCTAGTTTTGACTATTAGAAGTAAAACTGCTATGAACATTCTTTGTACAGATTAAGCTATTATGTACTTTCAAGTCTTTGTATGGATTTATATTTCTTTTTTCCTGGGTAAATATCTAGGAGTATAATGGCTGAATTTATGGTAGGTGTATGTTTAACATTTAAAGAAGTTGTCAGACTGTGTTCCAAAGTGTTTGGGCCATTTTATTTTCCTAAGCAATGTATGAGAGTCCCAGTTGTTCCACATCCTCTCCAACACTTGGTTTTGTCAGATTATTTATTTATTTATTTATTTATTTATTTTTGGCAGTTGGCTGGTACAGGGATCTAAACCCTTGACCTTGGTGTTATAGTACTACACTCTAACCAACTTAGCTAACCAGCCAGCCTCAGACTTTTTGCTTTTAGCCATTCTGATAGGAACAGTATTAGTTAGCTCTGTGTGGTTTTAATTAGCATTTTCTTGATGACTAATGATGTCGAAATTTTTTTCAGGTTCTTATTGGCCATTCATATCATGTTTTGTTCTGAATATGTTCAAATTGTTTGCCAATTGTTTATTTATTTATTTATTTTTATTATTATTAAGTTGTAAGGGTTCTTTATATATTCTGGATATAAATCTTTTGTCAAATATACATACTGAAAATATTTTCTCCCTGTCTCTAGCTTATCTTTTCCTTTTCTTTCTTGAAGAGCAGAAGTTTTCATTTTCATAAAGTATATTTTACTAGTTGGGTTTTTTATGGCTCATGCTTTTTTTTTTTTTATACTGTTTAAGAATATTTTGCTTGCTTGCATAGTAAACACACAGTCTAACAATATAATTTATGATGGGGGCTTTTGGTGGAGGTAGTGGTATCAGTTCTACCTGTGGAGGGACTAGGGACCCAGGGCATCAGCCTGATATCCAGAAGGGCTGGACACTAAAGACCAGCCATGTGGCAGTATGGGATTGAATCCAGTAAAAACTCTGGGCACCAAGGCTTATGTGAGTGTCCCTACTTGGCAATAGTCCACGTGTATCATCACGTGTCATGTCTGGGAGGAGTTAACTGCTATGCATGACTCCACAGGGAGAGAACAATGGAAGCTCTACATTTTGACCTTCCTGGACTCTGCCGCATGTATCTCTTCCTTTGACTGATTTTAATCTGTATTCTTTCACTATAATAAGCTGTAAACATGAGTGTAACTGTTTTCAGAAAGTTCTGTAAATCCTTCTAGTGAATTATTGAAACTGAGGGTGGTTTTGGGAATTCCCTGAACGTGCAATTGGTGTCAGAAGTGGGGGAAGTCCTGTGTGTGGACTATTTCTTCTAACTATACAGTTGGCTTAAATTCTTGCAGTTGGTATCAGAAATAGGATTGACCTTAATTCACTGAAACGTGGTTTGGGAAGAGGAAGAATGAAAGGTTGGGGGTTGATAAACTTCTGATTCCTCAGTGGCTACCTAGTTACCCGTGGTATGAAATCGCAGCCCAACTGGGATCAGTTACTGGAAGTAAAAGTGACAAATGAAATTTAGAAATGATGGCTCTAACCTCCAGGTAGTTGGCTCACTGGCTGCACATGGAAATGCAAAGTAACAAGAAACTAAATATAAAATCTCTTGGTTATTGTTGGGTTTTTTTGTTTTGTTTTGTTTTTGTGGCTGGCCTGTACAGGGATCCAAACCCATGACCTTGGTGTTGTAAGGTTGCACTTCTTGGTTGTTGTTATCTGTAACAGTTTAAATGAAGGGATAGTTTTGGGGCAGATCTTACTGGGCCAGTGTAGGCTTCCAGCCAGTCCCGAGTTGCAGCTGCTAGCCTCAGGGCTGCTATAGATGATAAAAAATTAGGCTGAAACAATACATACCAAAGCAAGTTAGACTGATTTGTAAGATAATGGCGAAAGACAAAGGGGATGGTCAAAGAACTCATCCTACCAAGGTAGAAATCTTTAACTGGTTATTAAAAAATTGGATGAATGAAGCAGTCATTAACAGAGTCATAACAAAGGTTTTAATGCAGCACTCTCCCAAGTTGGGTGGACCAATGGGAGTCCCTGCTGGTCCCCCAACCTTGGGGGGCCCTAAACAAATCTGCTTTGTTTGCCTTAGTTTTGAGGAATTAAAAAAGTCAGAAGGCAAAGATGACAATGAGAAACCTGAACTCGAATTGCCTGAGATGAAGGTCCCACAATCTAATCAAGATAAGGACTTTTGAAAGAGCCTCAATCCCATAGCTCAACCCTAGCTGGGGACCTAAGGCCACCCTAGTGGGTAAAATGGTCAGGGGATGGAGAAGAGATGTTTCTGGGACTCTACAACAGGTGAATCCATGTGCTATGGTTCCAAAACCTGTTGGTGAGTTCTAACAGGAGCTGTAGTTAGATTAAGAGGATATGGAAATGCGACCATTGATGAGATTAAGGTGAAAGTTTGAATAGAAATTGTAATGTTTGAATAGACTTTATGGAAAGTAGTTTTGTCTCCTTTACCTGAATGTATTATGGGAATGGAGGTTGTGCCTGACTGGAGAGTGCTTCCCCTACCCAGTGTTGTAAAACAGAAGGCAGGTAAATCTGCCCTCTGCCAATATTGGTTGACCATGCTAAATGGCATTACCAATAAAATTGCCCAAGCCCACAAGGATTGTTCATCTGAAACAGTATAGAGTACCTGGTGGACAAAAAGAAGTTACCACTTTGATTAATGCCCTGTTAGAAGCCGGAGTGCTGTTGTGGACGGATTCTCTGTGCAACAGCCCAGTGTAGAGTCCAGACTTGGGCTCTGGCGAAAACCCCACCCAGCAATGACCACCGGGTTTTTGGGCCAGAAAATTTCCATTTGAGACACAATTACTAGCTTGCTATTGCACATAATTGAAACTGCTGCTATGACTAGAGGACATAAAATAATCTCTAAATCTGAAATACTCATAATGTCTTGAGCAATGTTGGAAAAGTACTGTAATGGGGAGGAAAGTGCCCAGAAAAGTTCCATAACAAAATGGAAATGGTTTATATAGGTACATGTTAAAAGGGGAATGCATGGTGTTACTCAGGAGCAAGTCCTCTCTTTTCCCCTAGGGCCGACTTTGGAACCACCTGAGATGATGCTGGATCCTATGGCCACTTGGCCACTTACATGGTGCCCTATAAACAGCTCTCAATTGACCAACAAAGAGTTTCTTGATTTATGGATGGACATTAAAGGTGAACAGATAGCATCCTGTTTGGAAGACCACCACTTTGATTAAGGAAGGTAAAAATAAATCAGCTCAGTGGACTGAATTTCATGCTGTTTGACCTCATGTTTGAGTTTTTACCAACTCACAGGTGGCTTATGGCCCGGTCATGGAGTCAGACAGAAGAGCAGAAACTGGACTATTAAAGGGATCCCCATATGGATTATGGCCCCATGGAAATCACTTTAATTTAAGGGATGTATTAAAGTAGGACAGGTTGATTGGTCTGAATGCAGTGGCATTTACAACTAATTGATCACAACCAGTTCCAGATTTCTTTGTTCCTTCTCCACTCCCCCTGCCTTTAAAAAAAAAAAAAAGTAGGACATGTCAATGCTCATCAGAAGAACACCCTTCCAAAGCTGGAAAGTGATTGGCATCTGCAAGTGGATATCCTGGTGAGCTTGATGGAGGTGGCCACCTGGGTCCGTGCAATGAGTAGACATGGGGGATTTGCAGCAGTGCAAGAGCTGGGCTGAATCTAGACATGTTCCTCTTGCCCCTTTCAAGCACAGAACGCCAACAAGAATGCTTCTGCCTACCAACAAGAGAGATAAAAACTGCAGATAACTACGAAGAAGGTTCCCTGGGGAAGACCCCCCATATAGCTGGCAAGTTGTATTGGTATTAGTAGCCCTGGCAAGCTACAAATGGACCCAGAAGGGAAGTGACACTCTGGACTAGGCTTTGCATACTTGGTGGTAGATGCCAGTCCTCAAAATACTATAAAAGGATTGAAACAGAAAATACTGCACCAATTTGTACTGTTGAGTCGCATTTCTTTAGACCAAGGAACACACTATCATCCTCAGAATAATTGTTTGATAGGAATCAGAATGAACAATTGAAACATTTGTTGTCTAAATCAGGGGGAGATAAAGCATGAAAGGCTGGCTTAGCTCCTTCATGAGTGTGTGCTCAACCCAACATGAGGGGGACAAGGGAAGGTCTTCACTAGACAGATTACTCCACTTCTCAGGGGGTCTGAGGAAAAGGGGCAGGGGAGGGGCTGGCACAATTATGCAAATCCTCGCTACATCATCTTACTTTCTTTTTTCCTACCTAAGGCAGTAGTCTCTGGACTAGGGCTGCAACTGGATGTGCCAGAAACAGGGATGATTCCAAAACAAGAATCTGCAGCTATCCTTTTAATCTTTTATGTTAGAATTCCTAAGGCCTAATGGGATGAATTGTGTCTTCATCCAGCTGGCAAAATTGAGGTTAATAGTGAATACAGTATATTGCCTGGTGGTCGTGATAGCCCACAGTCCTGCACCTGTGTAACCCAATCCTGTACGGATGGGAGTGGACCAAGGCAGAGTCTAGCACTTGCTAGACTAGTATTGCTGATGGCATTCGGGACCAGCACAGTGGCCAAATCTAACATCCCTTCCAAATGTGGAAATGTGTGGATATAAGTGGTGAGAAGGAGGGATGGCCAATTAGCTCAGTTGATTAGAAGGCAGCGTTGTAACACCAAGATTGAGAATTCAGAACTCCATGCTAACCAGCAGCCAAAATAAATAAATACATAAATAATAAATGGAGAGAAGGAGAAATGGTAGCTGAGTATAAAGGAATGAATAAATGAGTATACAACAAGGGACATCAGATATTAAACCCTTAGAGGGGCTCAGAGCAAGAGATGATATTTTCTCCTAGCTCAATTATACAGGATGCCTGAAAGAGTGAAGCCAGATGTGGCCAAGATCAAATGGAAGCCTACTAACCCACGTGGCATCACTCTTGGAGATATTTTTGTCATATACTATTGTTAGGCCAGGTGAGCTGGACTTATTGTTAATGACTGAGTAGGACTCTAGTAATGTGCCAGTATCTTCTGACTGTGATTTTTCAGGTCATATCTAACTGCCAAACTGCAATGTGGTATTAACACTGAACTTGTTGCTAAGATTCAACTGACTTATGCAAACAGGTCTTGTGATAATACTGATATTAGTAATTAAATGTATTGGGGAAGTGACAGGCCTGGGGAAGAACTGGATTTAGCTAACCATCAGCTAGCTTCTATGCTACTATGCTCTGAAAGCTCAGCCTCATGGAGACTCTACACAGAGAAGCACAGAGGTCCTTGGCTGACAGCGCCAGCTGAACCACTGGATAACAGCAGCACAGCCATCCCTGTGAGCTGTCTTGGACGCCCCAGCTGGCATTGCGTGGAGCAGAACTGCCCAAGGGAACCCAGGGAATTGTAGAATCAGAACGTACAAGTGGCTGTTGCTTCAAGTTGCTAAACATTGGGGTATTTTATTTCCTAGTGATAAATTGAGAAGACACCTGATATTTCCAGTTCCTGGGGTTTCCAGAATTCTGCTGAGTTTGGGTGTCCCCCTCCCCCACCAACACTTGGGTTTCAGCTTTCTTCCTTGCTGAGTCAGTCATTACTCATCCACCCTTCCCCCACCTTCCAGGATGCTGACTTCTCTTGTCTGTCCTTATTTCCTCCCTGTTCTTCTTATCCTGTGGGTTTATGCCTTTTTTACCTCTTTATTGTAATTTTAGTGGGGTTTGGGGCGGAAGAGGAGGTAAATGGATCTGTTTAATCTGTCCTCTTTAATTCAAAGTTTTTTTCTGCTTTCTTAACATAGTCACAGAATTTTTCCCTCCACATCCTTCTTTACTCAAGATCTGGCTTTGCTCACAGCCTCCTCCCAGACTCCACATACCCCAGAGTTGGGAGGTTTGGAGCCAGTGTCCTCCACATTCCTCAGTGCCTCTTTGAGGGGCATTCCATTCATCTCTTCCACTCCAGCGGCCATCCCTGGAGAAGGCCACCATCCACTGGCCAGTGGGCATGCCCTCTTCAACAGCTCTCAACTTTCTCATTGTGATAACTTCAACATCCCCATGCTTGATCCAGCTAACTCTGGCCTCCTAGTTCCCTGGCCTCCTTTTTGTCACGTGGCCATCTCCTCCACCTCCTTCAGCCACCCCCTCGAAGGACCAAACCCCAACTGCATGACTGCCCAGGGCTGCCCCACCTCCAAAGTCACTAGTTCAGACTGCCCACTCATCTCTCCCTATCTGAAGCTGATCCCGCAAGCTGTGCTCCATACCTCTGCCCCCCAATATCTCACTCCATCTGCCTGTGTCTTCACCCTCTCTTTCTCTACATGTGTTCTGAGGACTGCCCAGCATCCATTCACCCAGAGCACCAGAGCCTGATTTTGTCTGCAGACCCTCCCTCTCCTCCCCCTCAGTCCATGTAATCTGGGTTAAACTGGCTCCACCTTCAGCCCCATGTGACCCAGGACTTGCCAATCCGTCACGTTGCTCAGTGACTGAGATGGGCTCAGGGGTGGACCCCTGACCAAACTCAATTAGAGCCAAGAGACTCAATTCTTAGACTTTTGTTGAAGCCATTAGGTAAGTGAGGTCTTTGCTCTTGGATTTAAGCCTGGGAGAGTAGAAGGTCAGAGCTGCTGCAACCACTTGGCCACTATGACAGGAGGGCTTTTTGGACAACAAAGCCAATCACTTAGAGCGAAGCCTAACTGAGCCCTAGGTCTTCTATGCCCAAATCCATCTGTGCCTGATGTCAGCCCTATACCTCAATTTCAGTTACTAGAAGAACCCATTCCGGCTTTCTGCCTTAGCCTGTTTGGTCTTGTGGCCCTCAGGGAATCTGCTATCAGGAGAATCATATTTACAAATGGCTCAAGAAAGACACAAAGAAACATTTCTGTAGGAAAAGAGAAATCTTCAGACATAGTCTACAGCTCCCCCTGGTGGAAAACATAGTTTCAGAGTCTAGATAACAGGTCTTCATTTCAATCCACCACGTGTCCCAATAGTCTGTATATATCTAGGTCAATTTAGAGCACCCTTCCTAGTTCAAAAAATATGTAATTACTGCTATTTATAATCCTGGTCACAGCCCATTCCGATAATACTTTGTAGTTCAGAACAATAAGCCCCAAGAAAACATGTCCCAAAATCATGCAGTGAATTTAGAATGTACTAGACCATTCGGAATCAATTTTTGTAACTTTCATCAAAGAGAAAATTAGAAGAAAGGTAAAGAGAAACAGAAGCTACAATGAGGTCGAATTTTAAAATCCAGTCAAGTATAACTTCGTCGACTTCTGGTTTCAAGAAGGATTGTGCCACACATTTCCTCTTTCTCCCCCAATACCATGGAAATTACCAGAGAGAACCACAACAATACAAAAATGATCTGTTCCAGCAAACAAAAAAACTGGAGAGAATGCCATTAACGGAAATTAATATTTGATGAATATGGGGAAATCTGTTGTTTCCCGCTGAGAACGAAGTCAAGCAGTCCAGAGCTGAGAGCTCCCCCAAAACCCCACAGGAGGGGCCCCCAGGAGAGGGTGGAAAGTTCTCCACAGCAGAGCACAGCACCCGCCCAGCTCTGAGCAGCGGGCCTCGGAGTGGGGCCCAAGTGCCCGGGGCAGCAGGGTTTTTGAGCTGTGCTGGTGCCTAGTGGCCGATGGATCGCGCTGTCCCTTTTCCCTCACTAAGTCAGAGGGGGACTGGCTGCAGCTGGTGCAGAAGTAGGTGTGGATGCTGCAGGAGCAGCGGGCGCAGCACCCCAGCAAATTCCAGCCACCCCCCAGTCATTGCCGCAGCCACCGGGCCACTGTGCGGAGGAGGGCAGGCTGGGGAGAGAGGGGGTCCCGCCCAGGCCTGGCCTCCCCAGAGCGGTGGGCAGAGTAGCCCCAGGGACCCTTGGTGTCTGAGCTGCTCGAGCCCACTGTGTCCTTGGGGCGCCCCCCGGCGGCTGGTCCAGTCCCTGCAGGAAAATGTGCCTGTTTCCTTATCTGCACGAGCACCAGGACTGACAGCCCAGAGCCAGGTGGTACTGGGGAGAGGAAGGGGCCCGATGCAGGCGGCAAAAGACGATGTGTACGAATACCCAGGGATCGCACACCCGCCTGCCTCGATCTCCACTCCCAAGTGTGAACAGCCGACGGACAATTACCTCCGAAGTAGCACTGGCCAGTTGGCTCAGTGAGTTAGAGTGCTGTGTTGGTAACACCAAGGTCAAGGGATCGAATCCCCCTACCCGCCAGCCAAGAAAACACGCAAACGAAAAAAGAAGTCAGGACAACCAGCGTCCCAAAAAAGGCATAAGGAAAGGCAGTCCGCGAAAGAATGAACCCCTGCAGAAAGGAGGAAACACGAATGTACTTAAAATATTCAAATTTAATATCCTTAATCATATCGATGGTGGAATCCTGCACTCATAAAAAACCACCTGGTGTACACAATGTGGTATATTCATGCAATGGAATAAAAAGGACTGCCACATGCTACAACATTGATGGACCTTGTGGTATGCTAAGTGAAATAAGTCAGACACTGAACAAGTAGTGTATGATTCGACTTCTATAAGGTACCTAGAAGCAAATTCATAGAGACAGAAAGTAGAATAAAGGTTACCAGGGGCTGGAAGATGGCAAATTGGGGAAGTTATTGTTTAAAGAGTACCGAGTTTTGTTGAGGATGATGAAAATGTTTTGGGTCTAGATAGTGGTGATGGTTACAAAAAATTATGACTGAACTTAATGATATCGAAATATACACTTAAAAATGTTTAAAATGGTAAATTTTATGTTATGTGTATTTTACCAAAAAAAATCCCACCCCCACCCCCTGAAAGCCAACCTGTTATTTAAAAAAAGGAGCAATCAGAGAACAAGAAAGAGCTCTTAGAAATTCAGAACATAAGGGCAAAATGGAAAACTCAGCAGAAGCGAAAAATAATGGAACAGACACTGCTTTAAAAACATTGCGATTTAGGCGGCCAGCCAAGGAACTCTCTTAGAAAATGATTGAGGACTCTGGATTTATAATTATTTCCATGCTTAGTAAGTTATATGTCCAAGCAAGTCTGTGGTTCCAATATCACAAAGTCAGGATCAACTCAAAAGCATTGCACATTGTAAAGAAAACATCCCTGGCACCTTACATCAAGGCTGAGGGGCAAGGCTGGGGGTCCCCAAAAGGAGAAAGGTGAGACATGGGGGAAATGTCAGCTTAGAGGAAGAGCTTAAGTCTGCCTCTTAAGGGAGCAAAGCCCAGCTCTTGAGTCCCTGGAGAGTACGCAAAAAGGAAAAGAAAGTGGTCTGTCAGAAAGGTCAGGCACACACGCTCTTGCTTTCCTTCTTGGTTTGGAATTGGGAAATCCTGGTATTCTGGAACCATCCAGATGGGTATGGGGGAGCTCATGGGCACAGACTAGGGCTTCAAACCAAGAGAAGCCCCTCAGGTAGCACAGCCAGGCAGGATTTGGGCAAGAGCACAGAGGAGGCAGAGGGAGGGGGCAGTGAGAAGAGCTGGAAATAGCCCTTGTGGCTTTTCATGATGCAGGATGATGCAGTGGACCCGGGGCTCTCAGCTGGACACAGAGAGGAGAGGCCAATCTGCTGAGAGGAGCCTGGGCCAGCTGCAGCCTGGGGTTGAGGAGAGGGGTCAGTGGTGGCCAGCAGCAGTGAACTCCGTGTCATGTCCAAGACTCGGTGGGACCTGTTGCTCCCAGCAGACACCAGTCCAGAGACCAGACCAGCCCTGGGCCAGGGACCAGCTGAGGACAGCATAGGACAGTCACCCCTCTCCCACTATGCCCAGATACCACCTTGGGAAAGGCAATGAGTAGGGGAAGGACAGCCATGTTGACAAGAGGAACTAGGAAATGACTGTGTACTTACTCCAAAGACAGCATCTAATCTGGAGAAGACAGACTGCATCAATCACCATGTTGATGTGTTTTCTCCTGCTGCCAGCAAGAGAAAGGAAGAAAGAAAAGATCAATTACAGACATAAAGACTCTCCATGGTCTCCACATCCCAGTGTGTTGTGTAAATTTACAACACTACTACATAAACATGAGTCGGGACTAAGAAGACAGTAAATGGTAAAACAGAAACAATGGTGAGAAAGGAAACCAGCAGAACATGTGGTTAAGTCTTAACTGTTGTTCCTAAGTGTTTGAAAAACCTAATGCAAAGAACTACAAAAATATAAAAGACATAATATTTTAAAATTCTGGAACTAATATACTAGAATCTAGACTCTTTCAATTAACCTGGATGCATTTATTGATTGTAAATTATACCTCAAAAATTATGAATTAAAAAAAAAGACACAAAGCACACGTGTTCTCTCTCTCTCTCTCTCTCCTCCACACTCCACAGACTCCGGTCTCTCCCTGTGGTCTCCGCATGAACAGGCTAGTCTGAGCTTCTGCACATCATCTTAAGGGCAATCAGACTGTTTGCATGGTGGCTTTTATGACCTAGCCTGAGAAGTCACACATCACATCTCCCATAACCACAAACCCATCTAGATTAAGAGGAAGGGAACATAGATATTAATTCTCAATGTCACATTTTGTGACATGTGTGTGGCATGAGGGATATTGTTGTGGACATGTTTAGAAATACAATCTGCCACAGTGTGCCCTCTGGACACAATTCACACTTCTCCCACATGAAAATGCTAATCTCATCCTATTATGGCATCAACTCAGCCTAGAATTTCAGCATTCAAATTGGGTCCAGATACAGATGAGACTGCACAGGTGCGGTTCGCTGATTCTCCGCAGCTCTCAGGGTACCTGCCCTGAATTAAAAATGCGATCACTCCAGCCCTGTGCGGTGGGCAAGAGTTCCCTTTGGAATGTAGCATCATAACATTCTACCAGCACCCCCCGAACACCTTCTACGTGCAGGGCATTGTGTTAAGCTATGGGAAACATGGATGAATAAGAAAGACCTACTTCAATCCTTGTACCAGCCAGAGAAAAAAGAAAGAAAGAAAGAAAGACCCATCATCTGCCAACATAAGCTTTCAATATAGCCTTTTTCTCTATGGCTGCCACTGAGCAAACTGGTCCCACTATTTGGATGTCATATTCAATTGTTGAACTTCTTTTAGGCTCCTTAACTTTAGTACATTCAACTATCAACTCTCAGAGCTACATTCCATGCTGAATTCTGATTTTTGAACATCAACTGATAAACAAATATTTGGAAGGATCACACAGTGGCCCTGTCAACCAACCTCACTTTCCATTTTGGTTACATCCTCATCTGTAGGTCAATGTTTGTTTTACCATTTTTTGAAAATCTTATGGGAAATGGGAATACTGAGAGCCTAACTCTTGTATACTTGATATAATTGAGACAAAGATAAAAATCTTTACCTACAACAGGATGTTCATGGGATTTAAGCCGGGGGAACTGGTGGACTGTGCATTTAGTTGTTAAGGAAAAGAACAAAAATATTGTACACCAAATCCTGGAAATGCATCATTGGAGACTGAGTCTAAAATGTACTGTATATTTGGTGCCTTGATATTAAATATATTTCATGATATACTTATCCTGTTTGGGAGGAGAACCGATCCAACTTCCTCACATTAGACCTGAGTCTAAATTTTCAGGTGTGCCATGCCTGAAAAGTAAAGACCTGAATATTAGTTTCCTATGGCTGCCGTAACAGATTACTGCAAACTTGGTGGCTTAAAATGACACACATTTATTCTCTTACAGTTCTGGAAGTCAGAAGTTTGACATCAGTTTCACTGGGCCCAAATCAAGGTGTTGGCAGGGCCTTGCTCACTATGGACGCTGTAGGGGAGAATTCATCCCCTGGCTTTTCCCAGCTCCTAGAGCCACATTCCTCGCATCCCTTGGCTTGTGGCCCCTTCCACCAGTGGCATAGCAGTTTGCTTCACTTGCTGCATTGCCTTCTTCTGTGTCAAATCTCCCTCTCCCACCCTCTTCTGAGGACATTTGTGATTACATTTAGGGCCCACCCAGACAGTCCAGAATAATCTCCCCATTTCAAGATTCTTACTTTTATACACTTATATGTTCAATTAGAGAAATACTATTTAAGAAAAATGAAGTAAGTCTATATCTAAGAACATGGGAAATGTCCAAGACATATAATAAAATGAAAAATAGACATTAACAATCAACAACCAGTTAGAAGAAGTAATAGAAGAAAAGAACCTACAAGAGCAATAAAAAAGATAATAAACTTAATAAGAAACATATCAAACCTATTTAAAGAAAAGTTTAAAACATTACAGGACACAAAACTAGGCCTGAACAAAGAGAAACATATGCTATGTTTTGCATAGAAAGGGTCAATGTCATAAAATACGAATTTTTCCATAAATTAATTTATAAATTTAACACAAGGAAAGTACCATATGCTCTCTATGAAACAAGAAACAAGACCTGCAAGAGAGTGCTAAATTAAAATAGCAAGATACAGAACAGTGTTATCTTTTATGTAAGAAAGGGACTGAAAAAAGTACATTTGTATTTGCTTGTGTATACAGAAGGAGCTCCAGAGGATACATGAGAATCTAACAGTGGTTCCCTCTTTGGGGGAACTGAGATGATAGGGAATAGGGGTAGGAGGGAGACTTTTCACTATATTCTTTTTTGTTTATTTTTGAACCACATAAATGTATTACATTTTCATAAAACAAATATAAAATGAAATATTTTTAAAGGAGGGAAGCAAATTGTAAAGCGGTACATAGAATCATCTATTTTTTCAAACACGATTTTTTTTTTTTTTTAAACAGCTGGCTGGTTTGAGGATCGGGAACCCTTGACCCTAGTCTTATCAGCACCATGCTCTGCTGAGTTAGTAACCGGCCAGCCCTCAAATATTCATTTTAAAAAGCTATTAACACTGGTTATCTTCCAAGGCCTTTTATTTTTACGCACACATTTTTATATGCTTTAATTTGTACAAGAGATGTGTATTGTTTCTGTAATCAGAAAGAATGAAAATAGTGATTTTTAAGTTTATCTTTTGGCAGCTGGCCGGTAAGGGGATCCAAACCCGTGACCTTGATGTTATAAGGCTGCCCTCCAACCAACTGAGCTAACTGGCCAGCCCTTAAGATTGTTTTTTTATTTAATAGTGAACTCAGTTTAACAGTGAAAAATGATATATTCCTATGTTCCCTTCTCACTGTTCCTTAACTGTTACAAACTGCAGTTTAGTGGAATCCTGGCTTTCACTCTGTATTTTAGATCCAAATTTCCTTTCTTACTCAGCTTGAATCATTTTTTTTAGAATCAGACGCCCCCAGGACTTGTCTGTTACTCTGAGATTCAGGCCAAATTGGTTTCAAAAGTTGTTTTGCCTCATTTAAACTTAAGGAATAATTTTTCCTTGTCTGCTGCTGCAGTGATTCCACACACAGAAACTTCTAATTCCTTCTGTCAACTCCTCCAAATGTCATGACTTGGGCGAGGGGGGGGGGGAAGGACTAAAAATCTCAGAAGAAAGACATTTTCCCTTTCCCTCTAAAGAAAGAGAGAAACCAAGACCTTCCAGAGGGGGAGCTCCTCCTGCAGCTGAGGTTATTTATAGTAGTTGGATTTAAATATAATTCTGCCCTCTAGTAACTCCAGCATACTGCTACTTTAAGATTTGGCTCCACCCTTTATGTCAGAGAGCTGTATTGTTTCAGTACATTACAGATTGAATACAAACGTAGCAGGCAACAGATAAAAAACATAAATAAGCTCCGGTATGGGTCACTGGAAGGGAGTTGCTGTGTGGTGGCCAGTGGCTGGCTGTGTGACCTTGGCATAGGGATTTTAAATATTCTGCCTCTCAAATATAAAATGGTGCAGCCACTGTAGAAAACAGGATGTCAGTTCTTCAAACAATTTAAACATAGAACTATCATATGATCCAGCAAATCCACTTCCAGGTGTGTACCCCAAAGAACTGAAAAGTAGGGACCCAAAGAGATTTGTATGTTCATAGCAGCATTATTTACAATAGCCAAAAGATGGACGCAAACCAAGTGTCCATGGATGGATGAACAGAGAAATAAAATGTGGTGTATACATACAACAGAATATTATTCAACTATAAAAAGGAATGAAACTCTAATGCATGCTACAACATGGGATGGACCTCGAAAACATTATGCTAAGTGAAATAAACCAGACACGAAGGGAAAAATATTGTATGATTCTACTTATATGAGGGACCTAGAGTAGCCAAATTCATAGAGACAGAAAGTAGGATGGTGGTTGCCAGGGGGCTGTGGGGAGGAAGAAGGGGGGAGTTAAGGTTTAATGGGGACAGAGCTTCAGTTGGGGAAGATGAAAAAGTTCTGGAGGTGGACGTCGGTGACAATTGGGCAACAATGTAAACGTACCTATATGCCACTGAACTTTACACTTAAAAAATGGTTAAAATGGTGAATTTTTGTTAGGTTTATTTTACCATGAAAAAAGCAAAAAAAAAAAAAAAGAAAAAAGAAAAGAAAAGAAAAGATCTGCCTTTCATTCTTTCATTCTTTGTATGTTACTGGCAGTTCACGGACTCTAGATGAAAACTGAGAGATTATTGATTTAGGCAAATCAGTCTCTGGGCTTTATTCACATCATTTACGTAATGGAAGGATTGGGTGGAGTTTCCACAATTCCAAGTAGAGATGTTGTGTCAGAAGAGGAGAAATGTGGGAAAATAAACCCTTATGGAAGCTAAGAAGCATAGCGCTGTATAAATGAACATTGACAGCTACTAGATTTGGGGACTCTACTACAGATCAGACATCTAAATCATACAATATTTCAAACATACAGAAAATCTCTCTGTATAGCGATTGTCTACCACCCCAAATTAACAGCTTTTCGTACTTTGTCACACATACTATTTCTTTTACCTTTTGATCTTGTTTATTATCTTTAACCCTCACTAGAAGGTAAGTTCCATGAGAGCAGGGATTTTTAACTCTTTATTCACTGCTGTATCCCCAGAGCCTAGAACAGTGCCTGGCACATAGTAGAAATTCAGAACTATGCTCCAGTCAACTGAACTAACCAACTGGCCGGCCTTCATAGAAATTCAATAAATGTTTTTTGAATGAATGAATGCATGACTCCTTGTACAAGTCTCCTCATACACAAATAAATGTTAGTTTCTCTAGGATAGATTCCTACAAGTGAGATGGTTTCACCTCTACTAAGTTCTGTCAGACTGCCCACCAATTTACACTGTCACCACTGATATATAAGGGTTTGTGTTTCCCTGTTTTGATATTGTCACACTGTCTTATTTTTGCCGATCTGATGGATGTGTATGGTATTTCATGGTTTCATTGTCTTATTTTGCATCCCCTTGATTATTAGTGAGGTTGAGCATTGTACCTTAGGCTTTTCCTGTGTGTGCTTGCTATACCTTTTGCCTGTTTCTCTACTGGGATGCTTACCTTTTATATATACATATATATATATATTTATAAAAATAGATAGATATAGATGTTAAACCTTTTTGTTAATGTTTTGCAAATATCTTTTTCTAGTCTGAGGCTTATGTTTTCTCTTTGAGATGTGTTTTTTGGGCCAAAAATTTTAACTTTATGTTTTTAAATTTATCTATCTTTTCTTTTATGATATGTACTTTATGTCTCGTATTTAATAAATCCATTCCTATCCTGAATTGATAAAGATATCCTCTTTTTTGAACTAAATTTTTTATTAGCTTTTTATTTGGAAATAATTTCAAAATTTAAAAATGTTGCAAAAATAAAAATAATACAAAGAGCACTCACATGCCCTTTACTTAGATTCACCTATTGTTAACATTTTATTTCATTTGTTTATCATTTGAAAAATGCAATATGCATGAAATATCATATATCATATGTAATATGTGTGATATATAATATATGTCATATTTTTCCTGAACTGCTTGAGGGTAAATTACATACACGATGCTTTACCACTAAATATTTCATAATGTATTTCCTGTGAATAGGAATAGTCTAATGTAACTATAGTACAGTTATTAACTTCATAAATTTACACTAAGTTGTATATTTTTATTAATTTTTTAAAATGAAACATGATTGTACTATCTGTGGGGTACCACATTGAATACCAATACCTGTGTGCAATATGTGATAAGTAGTATATTCAACATTACACAATGTAATCATTTTTTTTGCCCTTTACCAATTTCTTGCTAAACCCCCTCCCGCCTCCCCCTTTCCCACCTCTGGTAACCTCAGTTCTGTTTCTCCTTTTGAAAGTTCAAAGTATTATTGTGACTGTTATAGCTTTCTTTCTTTTAAAATTTTATTTGTTTATTTATTTATTTATTTTTAGCTCCCACTTATGAGTGAGGACATGTGGTATTTCTCTTTCTCTGCCTGGCTTACTTCACTTAACATAATTTTCTCTAAGCTCATTTATGTTGCTGCGAATGGTAGAGTTTCATTCTTTTTTTATGGCAGAGTAGTATTCCATTGTGTATATATACCACATATTCCTTACCCAGTCGTCTGTCGATAGACGTTTAGGTTGGTTCCAACTCTCAGCTATTGTAAATGGATCTGTGATAAACATGGGAGCATAGGTATCCCTTTGACATGATGATTTCCATTCCTTTGGGTATATAACCAGCACTGGGATTGCTGGATCGATAAGTTTTTTTTTTTTTTTTTTTAATTTTATTTTGTCGATATACATTGTGGCTGATTATTGCTCCCCATCACCAAAACCTCCCTCCCTTCTCCCTCCCCCCTCCCCCCCAACAATGTCCTTTCTGTTTGCTTGTCGTATCAACTTCAAATAATTGTGGTTGTTATATCTTCTTCCCCTGGATCGATAAGTTTTATTGAATGCCCCATGCATATTCCAGTACAGTCACCAAGGTCAAAGGACTCAGATCTTGTACCAGCCAGCCACAAAAAAAAAAAAAAAAAAAAAAAGCCAAAACAAAAAAACCCAATATATTCCAATTTAGTCTGTTGCCACTTTTTTGTTCATCCTGATGTTGATGTTCTTTATAGCATTTTTATAACCCATAAATCCTACAACCTTATAGCACTTTTAAAAAATCCTATAGTGCAGGATCCAAGCTAGGACCAGGTATTGCATTTAATTGTCCCTTGTTTTTAGCTTTCTTTAATCTGGAATAAGTTCCTCAACTTTTATTGGCCTTCTACGACACTGACATTTTTGAAGAATACAGTTCCCCCCTTTTCCCTCATTTTGTGTTTATTTGATGTTTCTTTGTGATTGAAATAATGCTGGGATGCTTCAGAGATGTAGTATTGTGCAGTATTGTATAGATGCAGTGTTGTGTCCTTCCCAGGGTATCATGTCTGGAGGTACATACCGTCTGTCTGCCTCTCGGTTCATTTTGATCACCTGGTCAAAGTATTGCCCTATTTCCCTATTGTATAATTGCTGCTTTTTATCTCCTTTTACTCTCTCTCAACTCATAAGCACTCTGTAGAGAGATATTTTAAGACCATGCAAATATCACACTCCTCATCATAATTTCCCCCTGGCTTTAGAATCCACTGATGATTCTTACCTGATCCAATCTTTGCCATGATGATTGAACAAATGATTTATTTTAAAGTTTTTCAGTTTGTTTTTCACAGGTATGTCTTTTTTTTTTTTAATGTGGCTGGCCAGTACAGGGATCCATACCTGTGACCTTGGCGTTACAAGGTTGTGCTCTAACCAGCTGAGCTAACCAGCCAGCCTGTGGTATGTCTTTAACCTGGAATTGATTTTGTGTATGGTGTGAGATAGGGATCTAAGTTTATTCCCCATATGGCTGAATAATCAGCTCCATTTCTCAAATAGCTCATTTTTTTCCCCACCGGTAAGAAGCGTCCACTTCTTCATACATCACATTTCCATTTTTGCTGTGTCTGTTCCAGTACTCTTTATTCTGTTCCATTGGTCTATTTGTTTATCCCTTCACCGATACCACAGGGTCTTAATTGCTATCGTTCTATAATAAATGTTGCTATCTGGTAGGGCAAGTCTCCCATCATATTCTTCTCTAAACTGTCAGCCATTCTTGCCATCCAGGCAATTATATTCATTGTCACAGGTAATTTTCACAACAACCTCAAAAGTTTAAGCAATTTCTCAAGATCACAAAGTCAGTAAGGAGGATGTTAAACCCATGTCTGTCCAAAGCCAAAGGTCTTTCCATCACTTCCCGGGGTTCTGCCTTCCCAAGACCACACGGATGGATTTCAAGGCTTGGAGAGGGGGAGGTCGGGGAATCAAACGTGAGCAGGTGAGAGAAGAGGCAGATTTCAGACTGGTGTGGGTTTGGCCTCTGCAGGACAGACTTTGCCAGCCAAAAGATGGAGTTTGAACTCGTCTGACAGAACCGGAAAGGGAAAATCGGAAGGAATGAGACCCAGAGAATCCCCATCCTGTGACTGATCCCCCAAAGGTGTCCGTGGGCACATCTTGTCACTTTCCCCGCTGAGCATGGCAGTGTGGCAGCAGCCGGAAAGGGGACATGAGGCTGTTTTTGTGCTGCACGCTGTGGTGGTGGTATTGGAGGGTCGGGAAGCATGAAGGGAAAAGGATCTGGCTGGCTGGCTGCTTGGAAGCCAGGACAGATCTCACCTTACAGAGGCACGGGAGGGTCTCCCATCCTCCACTAGCCCGCCCCTCCCTGCCTGATTAAGGGACCCTAATCAGCTTGGGGAGATTAACGTCTCCGGCCTGCTGTTCCCACACCCCCGCCCTGGGCCGGGCTGGAAGGGGAGACCTGTGGGAGGGCGTCAGAAGGGGGATCGGCCCTGAGACCCCTCACCCGGGCCCTGGGCCCGAGCCCCGGACTTTCCGGTGAGTGGCAAGGTCCCTCCCCACGAACTTGGGTACCAACTGGGGGCGTGGGCATGTCCCTACTGACCCCCGACAGCTCTGACGAGGGGGGAGGGGCAGGCAAGGGGTCGGAGCGGGAAGTGGGGCGGTAGGTAGGGGGCTTCCAGGCCGAGCCCTTGGCCCCCACCTAGTCGTCCAAGCCTGCGGATGGGGCGGTGGAAGTGGAGACTCCCCACGGGTTAACGGGGCTTCGACAAACAGGGTTGCGGGGAGAGCCCTAAGGGAGTTGGGGGGTCTCAGCCGCTCACACTGCCCGGTCTATGTGCACAGAAACTGGCGATGACCGCCTGCGCCCTCCTAGCGGGTGGGCTTCCGCACCCCCGGCTCTGCGCCCCCGCGCGGCGGCCTCGGTCTCCGCCCGGCGTCCCCCCGGCCCTGACCCGGCCGGGCCCAGGGCTCCGGCTCCTGCTCCTGCTGCTGCTCCTGCCGCCTTCCGCCCTGTCCGCCGTGTTCACAGTGGGGGTGCTGGGGCCCTGGGCTTGCGACCCCCTCTTCGCCCGGGCCCGCCCGGACCTGGCCACCCGCCTGGCCGCCGCCCGCCTGAACCGCGACCGTGCCCTGGCAGGCGGCGCCCGCTTCGAGGTCGCGCTGCTGCCCGAGCCCTGCCGGACGCCGGGCTCGCTGGGGGCTGTATCCTCCGCGCTGAGCCGCGTCTCGGGCCTCGTGGGTCCGGTGAATCCTGCAGCCTGCCGGACGGCCGAGCTACTAGCCCAAGAAGCCGGGGTCGCGCTGGTGCCCTGGGGCTGCCCCGGGACGCGGGCCGCGGGCACCACGGCCCCGGCCGTGACCCCCGCCGCGGATGCCCTCTACGCCCTCCTGCGAGCATTCAGCTGGGCGCACGTGGCCCTGGTCACCGCCCCCCAGGACCTGTGGGTGGAGGCAGGACGTGCACTGTCCACGGCACTCAGGGCCCGGGGCCTGCCCGTCGCCCTGGTGACCTCCATGGAGCCCTCGGACCTGTCTGGAGCCCGGGAGGCCCTGAAGAGGGTCCGGGACGCCCCCAGGGTCAGAGGTAGGCTCCCCCGCAGGGTGCGGAGAGGTGGGCGGGTGCTGCGGGCACGCAGCGGCGCGGCGAGCCCGGCCTCTGTGTCCGCAGCAGTGATCATGGTCATGCACTCGGTGCTGCTGGGCGGCGAGGAGCAGCGCTGCCTCCTGGAGGCCGCAGAGGAGCTGGGCCTGGCCGATGGCTCCTTGGTCTTCCTGCCGTTCGACACGCTCCACTACGCCTTGTCCCCAGGCCGGGAGACCTTGGCCATACTCGCCAACAACTCCCAGCTTCGCAGGGCCCACGATGCCGTCCTCACCCTCACGCGACACTGTCCCCTGGGAGGCAGCGTGCTGGGCAGCCTGCGCACGGCCCAGGAGCACCAGGAGCTGCCCCCTGACCTCGATCTGCAGCAGGTAGATGGACCAGGGAGGAGGGAAGATAGGAGTTCAGGTTAAGAGGGGGAAGAGGACGGAGGCAATGGGAGAGAGGAAGAGGGGCCAGTGGCGAGAGAACTACTAGCAGCTCCAGCTCTTCTTGAGTTTCCTGGGTATTGCAGAGGCCCCATCTTGCTTGGGGCACCTTAGTGTAGTGGGATTGCCTCAGAGAGCAGGCAATGAGACCTCTCAAACCCAGCTCCAAGGAGTGAACTCTAATGAACTCCAAACTGCAACATTTTTTGCAGTCTGCCTCCAAGTAAACCCATCCCCAAGCACCACAACATAGTCTACAATAAACAGCTGGTGTTCTCAAGAGAGCAGCAAGGAGGGAGGATGCCGATCCAACCTTTGTGCCCAGTTCAGAGGTATTTCCTCTGGGGCCTCATCGGGTGGTCTTAACTTTTTGAGGGTCTGACATCTTGCAAGAAGCAGAAAGGTCTCTAGGTGGAGCCAGGGGCTCCCCTAATCAGATCCATAGTTTATTCCCAACATCCAGCTAATGTCCAGGATTCCGAGTCCCTAGAATCCCAGTTCAGACCATCTAGTTCCACCCCAGTCATGAAAGGAGGGCTAGAAACCACTAAGATAGAGAGGAATTTAGATGTTAATGGGCAGTAAAGTTAACCACCACAAAGACCCAACTCAAAGACTACATGAGAGAAGGCTGTGGGTCAAGGGGGTTGAAAGATTCCCCACCAATGCCCCTAGTGTCCCCCAAGAGGATCTGGAGTAGCCATGGAGAGAAAGGGTGCAAATAATCAATAAGAAGAGAATAAGAGTTAGGATCAGTGGTTAGATGGGACGAAGGCAGGAGCAGTCAATGGAGAAAGAAGCAGGAGAGAGTAGAGAGGAAAGCTCTTGGTTCTCAGTAAGCAGCGCAGCCTTCCAGCCAGCTGCCCAGACGAGACCCTGGGCAGTCACCTGATTCCTCTGACTCATTCCCTCCACATCTGACAATAAGCCCTGTCACTTTGCCTCCTAAAGGTCATCTGAATCCATTCACTTTCTCCATTCTTACTGTCACTACCCTGGTTCAGTCAGCACCTCTGGCCCCAATCGAAAACAGTCTCTCCAATGTCTCTGCTTCAACTCTCACCTGCCCCAGGTCTTTCTCCACCCAACAAGCAGATCAAGCTTCAGAGATCTGACAAATCTGACCATGGCATGCCCCTGTTCAGAGCCTCCCCGAGGCTTTTGTTGTCCTGGATAGATGCAGGGCTCTCTGCATGGTTTACCAGGCCTCATGTCTTCATCTCTCTTTCTTTTTCCATGAACTTCAGCCAGACTGAGCTACTTTGGGTTCCCTAAATGTGTCCTTCTCTTTTGCCTCGGAGTGGCTGGGTGTACTCTCTGTCCTGCCCCTCTCCTCTCCTGGAGGGATGGTCACTTCTTCCAGACTCCTCCTCCTCCCCAGCCTGGGTTGGGGACCCTCGTTTTTGTCTCCACAGCTCCCTCACTTTCCCCTACCCTCACTCATTGCACTGTCTTAACATCCCTGTCCATCTCCCCAAAAAGTTTCCTCAAGACAGGGACTGTCTTGTACATTGATGTATCTCTAGCTTTACACAGTGCCTGGCACTATGAGAAATGGGAGCTGGGAATAATAGGGCAGCCCAGTGAGATCAGGTAGTAACTCTGGGGAAAGAAGAAGGAAAAGAGAAAATAGAAGCCAAGCAAAAGATGGGAAAGAAGGCTTTTAGGGGAATGGTAGGTGGTAAGATTAAAACATATGCAGGGAAACCAACAGGAAGGGGTAAAGAGGAGCGATAGGTGATGGAGAATTCCAGTCAATCGGAGGCGAGAGAAGAGCCCGAGTGCTGAAAAGAGGGACAGTCAGCGGGAGAAGGGGTGAGAAAGCTGGTGGGGAGAGAGGAAGAGGGAGCCACGGGGAAGGGTTGTGGGGCGCCGCTAACTAGGAGGTGGGGGAGTTGGTACCTGCTGGGTTTGAGGGGCCCAGTGAAAGAACAGGTGCGGCCAGTGAGTGCCCGTCTGTTTACGGGCTGTGGCCCTGAGTCCTGCGTCCCTGCTGTTGTCCTCCAGGTCTCCCCGCTCTTTGGCACCATCTACGACGCAGTCTTCTTGTTGGCGGGGGGCGTGGCGGGAGCCCGGGCAGCCGCGGGTGGCGGCTGGGTATCTGGAGCAGCGGTGGCCAGCCACGTCCGGGACGCCAGGGTCCCTGGCTTCTGCGGAGCTCTGGGAGGAACCGAGGAACCCTCGTTTGTGCTGCTGGACACTGACGAGGCGGGGGACCGGCTGTTCACCACACACATGCTGGACCCCGCCTGGGGCTCCCTCCGCTCCGCTGGGATCCCGGTGCACTTCCCTCGCGGGGGCTCTGGGCCTGGGCCCGACCCCTCATGCTGGTTTGATCCAGATGTCATCTGCAATGGAGGTGAGGGCAGCACCCCAGTCCCACTGGGACCGTCACCATGGACGTATAAAGAGAGTGAATGCCCTTCCTGTAACTTCTTTGAGGCCCTTCCAGACCCTCCTCCAACCCCTGGCCTGGGCAGGACCCCTCTCTTGTCAAGCCCCAAACCCCCCTTGAAACCTTTCTAGCATTTCCAGACTCTCCTCTTCAAGGAATCTGTGACCTTCTCCTAACTCCTGTTGGGGCTCCTATCACCCGTTCTTGGGGCCTCCAGGATTTGGTGTGGCTATGGCTCACTAGAGAGGGGGCCTCCCTTGGCCACGGTCCTGAATGTCCTTCCTCTTACTGTCCCTTCAGGAGTGGAGCCAGGCGTCATCTTTCTTGGCTTCCTGCTGGTGGTCGGGATGGGGCTGACTGGGGCCTTCCTGACCCATTACATAAGGTGAGTAGAGGAGCAAGGTAAGTAGGGGTGATCTTGGTTCTCCATTTGCCAGAAATGAAATTGTGCAGCAAAGACAGCAGGCTGGGTCCACTCAAGAGTAGAGGAAGGGAGAATTGGGGGGGACAGGGAAGGACCCTGGTGGGCTGGCAGAGTCTCAGGGGATGTCTGATTTGGGAATGGCTGCCCACCAGGACCCCTCCCCTAAGCTAACATTATCCCTCCACCCCTTCCCCCACTGTCCTCTTCTCATACACCTTGGTCCCCTTTGTGGAGATGACTTCCTTTCCCCACCAGGCACCGCCTACTTCACATCCAGATGGTCTCTGGCCCCAACAAGATCATCCTGACATTGAACGACATCACTTTCCTCTACCCACATGTGGGCAGCTCTCGAAAGGTGGGGGAAGCAAGGAGCCAGGAGGCAGCTGTCTTCTCACTGTGTATTGGGTCCCTTCCCTGGGCCACCCTTCACCCTAGCCCCTGGCTTGCGAGACCTGGTTTCTGCCTCAGCTCTGGCCCAAGTCTGGGCTCTGGGGATAAGCCCCCTTGTCTGTGCAATGAGCCCCTGAATGGTGTGATTTTCCAACAAGAATATTAACATGTTTGTTTCATAAACTGTAAAGTGTTGTACTCTTGGGGAATAATGTCTTTGTCACCTTCCCAAATTGAGATTTCTTCCCTTCCCTTTTCATTTCTAAAATTCAGCCTGACCTCAGCCTAGGACTCTGACCCCAGAGTGTATTCTGACCCCTTACACTGGCCTTTACCATCCAGGTGGTCCAGGGGAGTCGATCGAGTCTTGCTGCCCGCAGTGTGTCAGACATTCGTAGCATCCCCAGCCAGTCCCAGGAAAGATCCAACATTGGCCTCTATGAGGTGAGCCTGACCCCCAGCCAGGCCGAGCTCTACTCCAGAAGGGACAGTGGAGGAGGGATGCTCAGGCCTAGGGGAGGCACACTCTCTAGGGAGGCATGCAGTTATATCAAATCCTGCAGGCTCCAGGAAAAGGGGGTGGGAGTCCAAACAGGATCCGGGAAAAGGTCTTGGATTCCTCAAATGGAGTCATCTGGAGTCCTCCCTGCCCCAGGATTTTCCCTCAGCTGTTTTCTAGGTGAGGGCTCCTCGAGGGCCAATCACAGCGGCCCAGAGGCTGGAGGGCTGAGCTACGGGGGGGAGCATGCTGGGCTATCGAGGCCATCTCCTGCCCTGCTGGGAGCCCCTGGCCCTGCCCTCTCAGCATTTCCACCCAATTTAGATCAGAACAGCAAGCTCAAGAACAGCAAGCCCTAGAGGAGAAAAAAGAAAGTCACAAAGGGGCACTAGGATAGGAACTATGGGGCCAGAAAATTGGAATGTGGTGGGATGGATGGGAGACTTTGAGAACAGATTCAGAGAGAGCCAAGAGAGAGCTCAGCTAATCCTGAGGAGTGTGGAAATTTAGAGCCCCTGAGCTTCAGGTCACGGAGTGAATGCAGAGGCTCCTCCTATGTCACCTAGAGACCATCACGACTGTTTCTCAGAGGGGGCACTACTATCATTTTGGACAGGTTGTTCTTCATTGTGTGGGACTACCCTGTGCCTTGAAGAATGTTTGGTGTCTCTTGACTCTGGCCCTGTCACTAAATGCAGCCCCCAGTTTTTGTGACAATAAAAATGTCATCACAGTTGTTTCCAATGCTCCCTAGGGGTAGTAGCAAACCCCCACAATTCCCTTCTCATCTAAATCACTTATTAATGGGCCATCTACATAATTTGCAAGTTCCAAGGCAAAATGAAGGGCCTCTTCTTCATTCAAGATGACAAACCAAGCTCGAGTCCTTCTGAGCATAGGGTCCTGAGCAACCACAAGGTGCTGCCATCAGCTGAGGACAATGAGGCCTAGAGCTTGGAGGAGAGCTGCCTATACATCACAGTTAGTTTACAATAAAGCCTAGTCTACCCTGACTCCTGACTCCCAGCACAGTGCTCTCTCATGGCAAAGATAGTAATGAGGTTGTGATGTCAGTGATATTCTTGGTTGTAACAATTCACTTAATAAGACTGCTGGTGGATGCATCTGGGGTGGTGAGGACAGCCATACAGGCCTTCTGCATCTCTCTCACCTAGTAGACTGTGAAGGGGATGGGCAGAGATCAGATCCCTTGTTCTGATGCTCTTTGTCGCATGAAGATGTGTTCTGAGACAGTGGGCCAATAGAAGTGTGGAAGTTCTAGAGCTCCTTGCATCATAGGGTTTTAAGAAACTTAGTTCCCTGACCCCATCCTCTCTGCTGCAGGGAGACAGAGTTTGGCTGAAGAAATTTCCAGGGGATCAGCACATAGCCATCCGCCCAGCAACCAAGACGGCCTTCTCCAAGGTGAGAGTTGGGCCCTTGATGGTTATGGGGTGGCCATCAGTTCCTCCCTTCTTGCCTTCTCTGTCAGCTGGGTACAGAGGTAGGTGTCAGTTAAGTGTCCCCTCCACTTTAGGGCAGGTTTTCCATGATTCTCTCTTCTCATGAGCACTAGTTCTTTCTTTTGATGTTCTTTTTTTTTTTGCACCTGGCTGGTATGGGCATCTGAACCCTTGACCTTGGCATTATAAGACCTGCTCTAACCAACTGACCTTTGATATTCCTATCCCAATTTGTAATTGTATGTTCACCTGTGTGCTTGCCTTTTTCTCATCTGCCTCCCTCACTAGACTGTAAGCTGAGCGAGGGCTTTTCCATGCCCCTCCATTGTATGTCCAGCACCCAGAACAGTGTCTGAATCATTAGAGACCTAGTGAATGTTTGTTGAGTGAATAATAGAAAATAAAAACTGAGTTTCCAGTTCTGTCAGGCACTGATGCAGAATGGCCCTAGCTGTATGATGCATCCTGAATAAAGTGGAAAGGTGGCAAGGAGACTAAACCGGCTTGTTCTGATCCTTCGAACCTTAATGTCCTCCTTCCCCCCAACACCTGGCAGCCTTGGCCTGGCCTTCCTCCCTGATGCCTCCACAAGAGCTCTTGGTCACAGCTGCAGAATGACTCAAGTGGAATAACTGTATGGGTCAATGGGCTAAATCACCACTTAACACCAAGCTTTTAAAATGAAAAGAAGCCCCTTACTGGGCATGTAAACCAAAGAAAAGCTAGAAGGGGCACGAATCAGCCAGACCACTAGCCCCATTTCTCCAGCATGCCTGTCCTGTGGAGTGGGTGTGGCCTTATTGATGGCTCTTCTGGGACCATGGCTTGACTGCTCAGTCCCATCTTCTCTAACTTGTGAAGGGTGGGAAGTCTCAGACATGTCAGACACAATGACGTAACACCACCCAAAGCAGCCCCAGGCCAGGTCGCCGGCACAAGCCACTTCTGGTGTCTTTTGAAAGCAGCACAGCTTCTCCCTGGTCCTCGCTGCAAAGGCTGTTACATCAGAAGGAGAGGGTGATGGTGCCAGGAGCTTCTCCTTCATGAGGATTTTTCCCTTAACACCTCGGCAGTTCAAGGTTTTCTGGTTAATAAATCAGAACGTGCCTGGGTCCTGATCGCCTATGCAAGGTTGTCTTTTCATTCATAACTTTAAGCTAAACCATATCCAGCATCTGAACAGTGGCCTTTGACTATATTGTTTTTTCCAAACAGACGTATCTGTAGAAGAAAGCCCCCCTACGTACCCTATAGACCATTTCATTCACAATTATTATCCCATCTTTAGAGTTTGGATATTCAAAAACAGACCTTGAATAACAGCCCCCCGCCGTTATCCCCAGGGCAGAAAATTCCTGTCTACTTTCCCTCTCTCAGCTCCGGGAGCTCCGGCACGAGAACGTGGTCCTTTACCTGGGGCTCTTCCTGGCTGGTGGAGCCGACGACCCTGCGGCCCCCGGGGAGCAAATCCTGGCGGTGGTCTCAGAGCACTGTGCGCGGGGCTCCCTCTACGACCTCCTCGCCCAGAGAGACATAAAGCTGGACTGGATGTTCAAGTCCTCGCTCCTGCTGGACCTCATCAAGGTGTGTGTGTGGGGGGGTGTCCTGTGGGCAGGGAGGCCGGGGCAGGGGAACCGCGCGAGCTGAGGCTGCCTCTTACCCCACCCCTTGCAAGGGAATGAGGTATCTGCACCATCGAGGCGTGGCTCACGGGCGGCTTAAGTCACGGAACTGCGTGGTGGACGGGAGGTTCGTACTCAAGGTCACCGACCACGGCCACGGGCGACTGCTGGAAGCGCAGAGGGTGTTACCAGAACCTCCCAACGCGGAGGGTAGGAGTCCCCGGCTGCCTTCCGCGCACACGAGCATACCCCGGGATCCCCAGTATTTCAAGGGCCCCATCTACCCTCGCACTCTCTCCATCCCATATCCATTGGACGCGACTCCTGCTACGGGAAAGGTCTCGTGACCTTGGATAGATACGCAGAGGGGGCTCTGTGACTGGGGAGGCCGGGGCTTCCTGGGGGGCGAGACCTGAGCTCCTGCAGCTGCCGCGGGGTCTGCCCTAAGTGGGGCTCTGCCTAAGGGCGGGGCTTGTGCCAAGAGGCGGGGCCTTCCCTGGGCACCGCCTTGTCTAAAGGGCGGGTCCTATTCGCGAGGGCCGGGCTTTCTCTGAGATGGCTTTGGGTTTCAGGTAGTCTCTCCTGGGGCTAGTTGCAGGGCTGCAGGGCCAGACCCGGGCTGCAGGGCCAGACTTAGGCTGTGGAGTTGGTGTGTGTCTGGGTGCGAACCTGGGCTTTCTGGTGAAGGTGGGGGGTCTGTCCCCATAGCCCCCGCGGCCCTCCGAGTGTCCACGCCTCCTTCTTCATCCCCAGACCAGCTATGGACAGCTCCGGAGCTGCTTCGGGACCCGGCTCTGGAGCGCCGGGGAACGTTGGCCGGCGACGTCTTCAGCCTGGGCATCATCATGCAGGAGGTCGTGTGCCGCAGCGCCCCCTACGCCATGCTGGAGCTACCTGCGGAGGGTGAGGCCAGGAAGGCACCCTGCTGTTGGGGCAGAGCCAGGCCATACCCAGCTCCGCTCTTTTCTCTAAAGCAAAGCCCAGTGATGAGACAATTATGTGGGGCCTCCCTTAAAGCTAGGGTCTGAAGGGTCTCAGGATGGGGGGGAGGGTTCTTCAGGGCCCAGACCTGTACAGCTTCTTCTGTCTTGATCCTGGACCCAACCTGCTCCCCCAACCAACAGAGCAGTCTCCTCTCGGTTCTCAGGGGTCCCAGGGTGGCAGCAGGGGGAGGGTGGGGAGGTCAGGTGGTAAGAGGGCAGTCCTATCTGGTTCAAATCCGTATCACTTATCATCTATAGGACTCTGAGCAAGCTGCTTGATCACCTAACCCTCACTTTTCTTACGTGCAATAAATGTTAGTTTCCTTGCCTATGTCACTTCTTACTGATCCCCACTATTCAGGGCCCTCTTGTTACTCCTAGCAATCCCCTTCCACACCACACTTCCCCACGCACTGAAGCTCTGATTTAAAGGACTCTCTGCCAGACCCCCTCCCCCCCATCTTAGGCTTCAACAATCAGGCAGGCCACAGTAAGGGGTGGCTTCTGTTCTGGGGCACCCACCCCTCACGGTTCCCTGATGCTTTCAGAAGTGGTGCAGAGGGTGCAGAGCCCCCCTCCGCTGTGTCGGCCCTTGGTGTCCATGGACCAGGCACCCATAGAGTGCATCCAGCTGATGAAACAGTGCTGGGCGGAGCAGCCAGACCTTCGGCCCTCCATGGACTGCACCTTCAACCTGGTCAGGGGCTGGGATTGGGCAAGGGTTGGGATGGCCACTGGGATCTCAGATTCTTGTCAGCAACCTGGGAAAGCCGCAGGCAGGCAGGACCCCTGACCTTCCAGGCTACCTCCTTAAAGGGTAGTCTGAGTACTGGGGTTTGGTAGGACAGAGTTAGGATGGGAGTGAGGTAGAACAGAGGCTTTGGAGGCCTTTGAGTTGGAGATGGAGTCCTGGGTGGGAGAAATATTTAGTTCAATTTAAATAACATTGATCAAGAAACAAGTATGTGCTTGGCCTACTGTGGACAGAAAGACCTTGGCCTGGGGATCCAAAGGCTGGGCTGGCTCCAGTGCCCTGTCAATTACTAGCTGAGAACAGCTGACCTCTGGTAACCCTCATTTCCCACGTGCCTCCTAGTAATATCTGAAAACACAGTGCCCAGGGATACTTGATGAGTAGAAGATGAATTGTGGTGGGGGGGGAGAGCGTTAGGAATATGCAGCCCCATGAGAGGGCTCATGAGAGGGGCATGGCAGCCCAGGTCTTCAGCTGTCTACCAGCTTCCTCCTCCTACTAGTTCAAGAGCATCAATAAGGGCCGGAAGACAAATATCATCGACTCAATGCTGCGGATGCTGGAGCAGTACTCCAGTAACCTGGAGGACCTGATCCGGGAGCGCACAGAGGAACTGGAGCTGGAAAAGCAGAAGACAGACCGGCTGCTCACACAGATGCTGCCTCCGTGGGTGCCAATGGAGAGCAGGGTGGGGAGGGTATCTGGAGCCCAGGCCAACTGGGGTGGCCTCCAGGTGATCTCACTGTCTTCCATCCTTAGGTCTGTGGCTGAGGCCCTGAAGATGGGGACACCTGTGGAGCCTGAGTACTTTGAAGAGGTGACGCTGTACTTCAGTGACATCGTGGGCTTCACCACCATCTCAGCCATGAGCGAGCCCATTGAGGTGGTGGACCTGCTCAATGACCTCTACACACTCTTTGATGCCATCATCGGTTCCCACGATGTCTACAAGGTGGGGAGTGAGGGGAAAAGCCCTCCTGACGTTTGATTCAGCTCCACCAGCCTCCAGCCCAGTCCTTCCTGCTCAGCATCCAGCCCAATCCTCTTTCCCAGCCCTTCTGTCCCTCATCTCTTCCTCCAGTCCCCAGCTCAGTCCCTAACTCGCAGGCTGGCTCCCCAGAATGTCTGCACTAACCCCAGTTTTGGCCTCTTGACAAGAGATAATCGCTCTGTGTGTGAAGGGATGAGGTGCTCAGTACTAAATTCACATAACTCCTTCGCCCAGGTGGAGACAATTGGGGACGCCTATATGGTGGCCTCTGGGCTGCCCCAGCGGAACGGACAGAGACATGCGGCAGAGATCTCCAACATGTCGCTGGACATCCTCAGTGCCGTGGGCAGTTTCCGCATGCGCCATATGCCCGAAGTGCCCGTGCGCATCCGCATCGGCCTGCACTCGGGTAACTCCCCAGCCCTCCAGGGCTGCAGCCCATGTCCCTTTTTAGGCAGGGCTCCAGATTTCCTATGTAGGAGGCAAACTCGTGGAGTGGGTGGGAGGGTGGGGGCTTGCATGAAGAGGATACACTTGAGAGTGTTTATTTGAGGCGCTGGTGGAGGTTATGGGGTGCTAAGATCCCCCAAGGCCCCAGGTGCCGCCCAGCCTCAGGGCACAGCCAGCTTCAGCCCAGGCCCCGCCCGCCCGCCGACCCGCGCATCTCCGCAGGCCCGTGCGTGGCGGGCGTGGTGGGCCTCACCATGCCCCGGTACTGCCTGTTTGGGGACACGGTCAACACCGCGTCGCGCATGGAGTCCACCGGGCTGCGTGAGTGTGCGGGGGTGGGAGGGGTTGGGGAGGAGAGGTGGGGCCGGGCCCGAGGGGGGGAACCGCCCAGAAGGGGGACACGGGAGGTGAGTCCCGAGCTCACGGCATCCCCCACCGCCTCAGCTTACCGCATCCACGTGAACATGAGCACCGTGCGGATTCTGCGGGCTCTAGACCAGGGCTTCCAGATGGAGTTGCGAGGTCGCACTGAGCTGAAGGTGAGGCTGGGCCCCGCCCCCGCCCCCGCCCGAGCCCCGCCCCCGCCTGGGCCGGGCCTGCAAGATGGAGCTCGCTGTTCCGGGCTCGGTTCCACTTAGACCTCGAGATCCTCTACTCCTCACCCCAGTCCGTCTAAGTCCTCCCCTCCCCCCTGTCTCCGCAGGGCAAGGGCTCCGAGGACACGTACTGGCTGGTGGGCAGACGCGGCTTCAACAAGCCGATCCCCAAACCGCCTGACCTGCAATCGGGGTGAGGGGCCGGCATCCGCGGGCTGGGCGAAGGACGAAGGACGGGCATGAGCCAGGCGGGCCCCCGCACCCCTTCTCCCGCCCGAAGCACCGACGACCTGGGCCCTGCCTTCCCGCCCCACCCCCGTTCCCCTACCCTGAGGCCACCGCCCCCTCCCCGCAGGGCCAGCAACCACGGCATCAGCCTGCAGGAAATCCCCCCCGAGCGGCGCCGGAAGCTGGAGAAGGCGAGGCCTGGCCAGTTCCAGGGGCAGTGAGGCCCGGCCCAGGACAGGTGCTGCCCCCCTGGCTCCCACACCCAGCTGTCGTCTCCCCTCAGACTGGGGCCACACATCTCTGGGGGATGCTTCCTAGGGGACAGACGCCTTTTCGCCAGCCTGAGGGCCTAAGCTCTGCCTGCAGAACGTCCCCCCAGGTCCAGGTGTTCCTGTCCCTCTCTGACTTAGTGAGCCCAGGCTGGATCCTAAACCC
Organism: Cynocephalus volans; assembly: GCF_027409185.1. Classification (NCBI taxonomy): domain Eukaryota; kingdom Metazoa; phylum Chordata; class Mammalia; order Dermoptera; family Cynocephalidae; genus Cynocephalus; species Cynocephalus volans. The sequence continues at coordinate 35,277,257 of NC_084469.1, forward strand.
AGGGATTTTCTTTGGGAGGAAATTTGGTTTTCCTTTGGTAGGATTCTGGTTCAGTAGGTCTGGAGTGGTCCAGGAATCCAAGCCTAAGAACCTCTGTAATCGTGACCTGTGACTTCTCCCCTGACCCCACCCCTTCCCCAGAGCGTAAACCAGTGCCCCCCACCCCCAGCCTCACAGGCGGTGCACTGCACAAGAGACAGAACCTTAGGGGGCATCATTCACCAAAGGACAATGTGAAAGTTGCCCCTGGAGTTCCGTCAGAGTAGAAGCCCTGGCCACTGCACCCTCCTAAACAAAACGGATCCACGATCCACCCCTTCCTAGGAGAACCCCAAGACACCTTCCTTTAACTTCCCTTTGAGACACTCCTCTTTCCCTCAGGATTATTCTGGAACGTCCTTTTCCTGAAAGTTGCTGCTATAGGTGACTGAAAGTCTGGCTAATGCCGGTGGCTTCTGTCCAGCCCCGCCTCAAAGGATTTCTGGGCCTTTACAAGAGCTGGTTGCAAACCAGCCATGTGACCTTGGGAAAGTCTCATGCACTCTCAAGCTTGGGTTCCCCTCAATGGCGAAGTGAGGGGTGACCTAAGTGGTTTCTACAGTCGCTGTGGCCAGGAAAGCTGGGCTTTGGAAGGGCTGGCCTTGCGATATGTGACTCTGCAGCATGAAGATGTTGCAGAGGATGTTGGTGTGGGCGATTCTCCACTTTCCAGGGCCTTGCCGGGCCCCAAGAAGGAAGATCTGGGATTGGATGCCCCAGAGGAGGTGGAGGCCTTGTGTTCCACCAGAGCAGGGGTTGTCATGTGGCCTGAGGAAGCAAGGGATCTATTTAGCCTCCAGCCTTGTGCCTGTCTCTGTCCCCAACCTTCTCTTGTGGGCAAAACCAGGTCACCTGCCCAAGTGCAGAGAAAAGCTTGCTTCATGGCTTTGGGTAAAGTAAAGTATACTTAAAGTAAAGTATACTGCAGCAAACCTTGACTAACCAGAACATCCAAGGAATAGTAGTATTTTCTGTTTAACTGGGTGCTGCCTAGCAGGCAGTTGGATAGATAATCCTCTCTGCTTAGATCTTTGCAACAAGCGGTAAACACCCTGTCCTGGCAGGTCCCCAGGTGAAGTTTCCTTTGTGGAACTCAATGTTCCGGAGCCTGGGTTTTGTCATGTTTGACTCTTGGTGTCTTTTGTTGTTGCTACAGACCCCGGAAGAAGTTAGCAGTAGCTGCAGCTACCCAGGCTGCCACCCCAGGTAGTGAGTGTCCAGTCCCTGGAGGTATGCAAGCAGAACTAGGAACACCATTGACCAGGAATATGACAATCAGAGGAAATCCTAGGCAGAAGGATGAACTAAATCCTCATTGTATAAAGTGTGGTTAGAGGATCAGCAGCGTCAACGTCACTTGGGAACTTACTAGAAATGCAGAATCTCAGGCTCTATACTAGACCCACCAAATCAGAATCTGCATCTCTCTCTCTCTTTATTTTTTGGCAGCTGGCCGGTTTGGGGATCTGAACCCTTGACCTTGGTGTTATAACACTGTGCTCTAACCAACTGAGCTAACCGGCCAGCCCAGAATCTGCGTTTCTAAGTTCCCTTAAAATATTTATGTGCATATTAAAGTTACTGAATCATAGAACTAAATGATCCAAGGATCTCTTATATCTCATAATCTCTAAGATTTCATAAAAAACAGGCTAGACATCACACTTGTTTTGCTTGGTCTACAGGGTGTTTTTGTTTTGAGCTAACATTGAAAAATCAAGAGATATCATATTTTTAAAATGTTTATTAAATTTCCCTCTTCTCTTGAAATCAAAAGCCCCACATGGGGTGTGCATCACCACTCAGCACTGTTCTGCTGGAGCTAAAGAGTGACAGTCCCCATTATCCAGGACTTCATGCTTCAGTTCTCGTGTTCCCCACTATTCCCCATGGACTCCAAGATACCAGGATTTTCTGAACAGCCCTTAAGGCACTTGCAGACGTGGAGTTTAGGACTCCTAGAGTAGCAGGTATTAGGATTATAGGTGCTCCTGGAGGTTGCTTTGCCTTTTTTTTTTTTTTAGCTGATTTGTGAATTCTGCAAGCTTAGTGGTTTTACCCTCCTTTCTAAAGAAAGAATGTATAAGAAATCTAAAATCCACCACTTGTAGGTTCTGGTTACCTAAGGTGGTGCTGCTACAGTGAGTAATTTAGTGCAATTTAAAAAGCCTTTTAACTGCATTCAAAGACGATGAATTAAAGATTTAAACACACACACACACACACACACATTTTTAAAAATGATTTACATTTTCAAATATCTCCCTTAAGATTTTCTCTGTACTTCGGTCCCAGACATTGAAGGGCAGATTCTGCATTGCTGGCCTTGGACCTGACAGTGTGGATGTAGCTCTCAATCTTCTGCCTCTTCCCTCCCTACCTGACCCCACTTTCCTACCCCTGCCCTCCCTACCTCCCTCCTTCCCTTCCCACCTGCAAGAGGCCTGGAGTAGTGAATGCTGTGTGATTTTGGGGGCCTCAGGGAAGAGTTGATCCAGGGTTAGGTGTGGGAGGATTAGCTCGGGCAGGCTTGGGCAGGGCACCTCCCAGAAGAGGAGAAAGAGGAGCTGGGCCCAAACCCAGCTTGGGGTAGAGGTGGCGTAGGCAGGACTGAGCAGGTCCCTTCCCACCTGTGACTCAGCTTCATTCCCAGGCCAGTGAAGGAGAGCCCTGTCCTCCCCAGCTAGGAGAACTCGGGGACCCCCATCCCAGAGCTCACAGAGCTAGTGGGAGAAGAAAAAAGGTCAAAGGTTAAGCCTCAGTCTCCTCTGTGCCCCCCAGTCCCCTTCATCAGTGTCCATGTCTCCCTCTCTGACCCTTGTCTCCTCTCTGTCCCCAGTGTCCCTTTTCTGCCCGGCAGTTTCTCCCTGCTTTTCTCTGCAGTTTCCCCTATCTCTGTGGAAATGGAAACTTTCTTCCTGGGCCCAGGCAGTTATCCAATCTTAGAGCCATGACTCAAGTCCCCCACCCTGTTGTTCTGGGACCCAGGCACCTCCAGCCCATGAGAGCACCTGGCTTGGTCACTGGGCATTCCCCACCTTCAGATGTGTTTACGCTACCTCTGCCAGCTGGCTTGTGCCAGGAGCTCACACTCGGGGCTGTCCTCACCTTTGGGATGGCTCTGTAGCTGGGACTAGTAATGGCCAAAGCAGGGACCTCTGATGCTGCTGCTTTGATCCCATAGCAGAGACTTCACAGCGTGTCCCAGGGCTCACCTGGCGCCTTCTCTTTGTGCTGCTCCTCAGGGTCTGGGCCCTGCACCCCATCCCTATCTGCAGTGGACCCCAGGTACCCCTCTTTGGGGAGGCGGGGTGAGCTGCTCTTTGGCAGGGATTTGTGACACTGCATTGCTGGGCTGTGTTCACCAGGATCTTCTGGACCTTGCACCGTGGACACCAGGACGTGTGCTGTGGTGTTTGGGTCCTGGGAGGGTGGGGGCTGAAATAAAGGTGTGCTTTCTTCCATTTCATGGTGTGTGGTCCTTCTGGCCTGGAGGGGTAGTCTGGACACCCCCATCCCTGGAATACTCAAACCTGGCATTGCCAGGAAGGATTTCAGATAGAGATGAACCCTAGAGATGACCTGGGCGGTGGGAGGTGAGCTGGGACCAACAGCCTCCAGGAATTCCTCTGCTCAAGGGAGTCTGCTCTGAGAGGACCAAGTGGGAATGCCTCAGGCTTCTGGAAAAGACCAGAGACTTTGAGGCTCTGGAAGTGAGTGATGTGGCTTCATCCCTTGATTGTAGGCAGGAGAGAGGAAGGAAGAGGCAGGCAGAGCTTGTCTCTGGCCATGACCCATGACCCATGGAAGCCAGAGTCCAAGACTGAAGGAACAGGGCCCCAAGTACAGGAACAGGGAGAAGTTAAGGTCCACTGGTCTTTGGGCAGGACCTTGCCAACATCCCACACTCCACCTCCAACCCCTCAAGAGCTTGCCGCTGGGGCATTCAAACAGGACAGACTACCCCAAAGCCACCAATGGGTGGGTAACACATACATCTTGGAGCCCAGCTGGTCCCATCGCAGGCCCAATGTTTCTGACACGATGACTTGTAATGGACACATGGGCTGTTCTGCTCTCCTAGCATCCATCCCGCTGGATGGGAGGTAGCCACCTGTGGCCCACTGTTAGTCCTTATGGAACTGGGTAGAAGTGATCCTCAACTTTCTCCTCCAGTACAACCAAATCATCCCATCTCTGTGACCACAGGGATTGCTTCAAGGACAGGGCAGGTGACCTGGGCCAGGCAAATGAAGCTCAGTGCTGAGACATTGCTCAAAGGCATGGGAAGAAGTTGTCTCTTTTCTCTGGGGTTGCTGAAAGGTTGTGATGTTAAGTTGTCTTGCCACCACAAAGACAGGGAGCAGAACCGGCAGATGGAGAAAGACTAAATCTTCACTGGGCCTAAAGCCAGATCCAGCTGTTTAAGCGGCATAGGCCAGCAAATTATTTTCTTTGCTTAAGCCAGATCGAATTGGGTTTTCTGTTCTTTGCAGCCAAAAGTGTCCTGACAGATACTCCCCAAAAGGATTATGGAATGTAGTGAGAGTTAGACTGGTTTAACAGGAGAGAAGAGAGGAAAATCCTGGCTTGGGAGGCAGGAGGAGAGTGAAGGATGAATAACCAAGAGAGACAGTCACCAAGCCCTGACACCAATGACAGTCAGCTAGTATAATTCATGGTATGACTGTTCCATTTACAGGGAACCTAACCCGGGAAAGGTTAGGACCTGGGGTGAGAGAATGAGCACAGCCATGTATCTTTGTCAGGACTCATCCTGGCTTGTCACTAACAAGTTAGAGGAACAGTTCAGGTCCTGCATGGCAGAAAATGGAGCAAACAAGAAAGCGGCGTGGCCTGCTGAGTTCAGGACAGCACTGATGAGGACAGCTTTATGAGTTAAGTGACTAGACTTTGGCAGGGAGGTCAGGTGGGGACAGATGGCTCTCCCTGCTCCCAGAGCAGGGAAGGGAGTAGGGGAACTGGGGAGAAGGCTAGCTGTGATGTCTGGGAAGCCCAGGCTCCTGCCGGGTGGCTGACTTCTCAGCTTGGAGACCTGCCCATCCACACTAAAGCCATTTTGTCACCTCCACCAGGGATCTTCCAACTCACCACCCACCCTGAGCCTGAGTCTCTGGCCCTGGACCCAAAGAAGGGTATGTCATCCAGGCATCTATCCCCTCTGCTCACATGAAACATTGACCCCACCGTTTCAAAAGCACATCCCCATACACCATCTCTAATCCTCACTCAACCCATTCTACACACAGGAAGACTGAGGCTCCCAGCAGAAATGGCTTGTCGAAGGCCACGCGTGGGGCAAATGTTGGGATGAAGAAGCAAATCCGGGAGGTCCAACTCTGGGCCTCAGGTGCCACTATGGGCCATGCTGGACACGTGTGGCTGAGGGCAGCCGGGCTGTGTCCTCTTCTTTCCAGAGTACGACTTAGACTCCTGATCAATGTCTGTGTGATTATTGAAAGCTTTGACTTGGTAGGATGTGAACTTGAACACATTTTACATTTCTCCAATCACTGCCTTCAAAAGTCTATTTCAGATGAAAACTCCAATCTCTGACCTGCCTGAAACATCCACTGCCCACCTGGCCTGTGTGACCGGGGACCTGAGGAGGACGTTTGTATCTGCTCCTTCACTCCTCCCCCCACTCTGGCTCCTTGGTCAGCACAGGAGGGACTTGGGGGCATCATTTGATCCTTGTACCCCTGCCCCCTCACTCGAAGAGTGTCCCATGGCTGCAGTCACCCAACTTCAGCTTGCCCTCTGACCTCCATCCTTCAGGAGGAGCTGCAGGAACTGTCCTCCCCTCCCCCATCTCAGGCCACAGGGGACTGGGCTGGGAGCCACCACTGTCTTCTTCTCAGGCCCCCTGCACTGTAACTCCCACTTACTATGTTCTGCAGCCTCGCTCCACCCAGCCAGCAATGACAGGCCCAGCTGCCACTGTTGAAGGCCCCTCGTCCCCGATAGATGAATCTTCTAGTCATCACTTGGTGTTTGCTGTGGGGAAGGCAGACTTCAGCCCAGATGCTGCTTCTCACCAACTCCTCCCCTCTCCCCCACCTCCTCCAGTCCTCAACTGGGTGGCCTGGGAAGTGGGAATTGGGAGGACAGAGTATGGCAGAGCCAGATCCACAAACTCTTGGAAGCCCTTGGGATGGGGGTGCAGGTGGGGACAGCTGGGCCGTTGTTGGTTTCTCTCTTTAGAATATGGTGTGCATAGCACTTAATAGTCTTAGCTGTGGGCCCTAGTTCTGATTTTGTGGCCACAGGAAAAGTCGTACTCAACCCCTGATTACAGCAGAATTAATATATGCATTTTATGAATGGGTTACCCAATCAGCATGTGCTGTTACCACACACCACTTTTAAATGCCAAACAAGATTTTCTTCTATTTCATACTATAAAACCCTCGTGATTTTTTCATCTTTATGAAACGTTGGTCCTTATGATTAAAATATGCTCATGACTGCGAGTTCAACAGGAGGCTTTCCCTTCTAGTCCACCACCTCGTTCAAACCACCAAGCCAAGCAAATAAATGTCTGTAACCACCCATTGCATGGCATTGCCTCACTGCCGTTCCCTTTATCACCTGCCAGTGCAGCACCTCCTAGGTCACTCTCCCAGTCCCGACCACCCACTCCCAAGCCTTGTCATCCATCAGGACATCCCTGTCACTCCCATCCACATGCTATCTGATTTGGGGTCACATGGGTTCTCAGGTACGGCACTGGCGGGTCCCCCACCTTGGTCCCTGGGGTCACCTGCCCCAGGGCTTAGCCTTTATCCCAGGATGGATGGACACCCTAGAGCTCCCACCGCTCTCCACCAGAGCAGGGCCACAGAGGTGGTGGAAATGAGACCTGAGGGACTACCTAATGGCATTGAGGGCCTACAGCGAAAGGCTCCAGACAAACTTCATCAGAACCTGAAAGGAGGGACCAGGACTGAGCACTTTATCCTCAACACTGCTAGCAAATGATGGACGCCTTCCTGGCCCTCGGAGAACAGGTGCAGAGCCAGTCTCCATCGTGGTGTATTCCCTGGGCCCTGGTGCCTGAGTCCCGGGCGACACCGTGCACACTGAGGGGGCTGAACTGGATGATCTTGGGTTATCCCGAGGCCAGAGCTGGTCCCAGAAACTGGTCCTTCCAGAGAAGACCAGAGGACATGCCCTGTGATGACACAGCTTTACAAGATGTTCCTTCAGGAGCCAGAAGGAGGCGGGGCTCATGGACGCCGTGCTTCTTTTTCGAAGAAGGGAGAGATCTGAGCCCATCAATATGCGGAAGGGAAGGAACCAGAGTTGAGAGGGAGACACTGGACAGGGTGACCAGAGAAGGAGGCTTCTTGTGTCCAGTGGGGATAGATCTGGAAATAGGAGGAGGATTACCATGGATGGAGGGAGGGGAAGCCCTTGTAAGAGGATTAGAGTGGGACAGCTTGGGCCTGGGAGTAGGTACTTTGTAAGCCAGGTAGCTGCGGATTCTGGGACTTTCCATTGGAGGTTTCTGTTTTCTCAGTAAAGTGGGCAGTAGGGCATCTTCCAAGTGTATGGGGAGGGGAAGGAAGGAGCTTGTTTTATTGGGCGCTTGCTGTGTGCTAGAAACTGTGCACTTTACCTGAGGAAGCTCATTTCGTACTCTCAGCAACCTCATGAGTCGGGTACAGTGAGCTCCCCATGTCCGTGGGTTCCACACTGGCAGATTCAACTGACTACAAACAGAAAATATTCTGAAAAAAAAATAATAATAACAGTACCATAATTTTAAAAAATACAATAAAAAACAATAGAGTGTAACAACTATTGCATAGCATTTGTATTGTATTAGGTATTATAAGTAATCTGGAGATGGTTTAAAGTATACAGCAGGATGTGTAGGTTACATATAAATACTGCACGATTTTGTATCAGGGACTTGAGCATCTGTGGGTTTTGGTGGCCACAGGGGCCCTGGGACAAACCCCCCGTAGATACTGAGGGACGGCTATCACAGCTCCATTTTACAGATGATAACATTGAGGCTCATAAAGGTCGTATGACATGCCTAGGATCACTAAATGAGCATCAGGACGATAATTTTCCCCAGGTCTTAAACTCCACCTGTTAATAAAGAGGCATGAACTGATGGTGCCAAGTCCCTGAGGAAATGGAAGTAGCTTTGGACAGCAGCAGGCAAACCTCTTCCTCTGAGGCAGGAGGAGGAGAGGCAGAGTCCACAAGTTTTTAGTGGGAAGAAAAGGCTGCCAAAGAGCTTCCTTTCTGGTGTCCTCAGTGTCGTCAGGGACGAGGATAGCCAGGTGTCTGCCATTAGCAAGATGTGTGGGTGTGAAGTTGGGTGAGGATCTGGCGAGGCTGGGGCATCAGAGAGGAAGGGGGGTATCTGTGGAATCCCAGATCTCTTAGGTCTTCAGCCTCCTGGGGTCCAGAAGCCCTGGGTGTGGGGATGCTGAAAAAAAGGGCCAGACTCTGGTGTCAGGCACTTGCAGACCTCAAGGATGCAGTGTGCCGCACTAGAGGGCACTTAGAAACCAAATAGCACAAGGACAGGAAGAGACGCCACAGGGCTGGGGGAGTCAACAGAGTTCAGGGAAGGTGGAGGTGGGCCAGAGGCCAGGGCCTACCAGAAGTGCTAGGGCCTGCTCAACCATCGCTGGGGGCGAGGGCCTCTTCCTCCCCACCAGGGAAGACTCCCAATGCTCGCCAAAGCTCACTAGAGGAACCAGCAGTTCACCCAGCGCTGGGAGTCCTTATGTGGCAGAGGCCCCATGGTTCTTATTTTCTCTAGCGTGACTGGTTCAGCAGCCCCAATGCAAGGGCCAGGATGGTTAATGGGGATCAACCAGGGACATCTGGGCAAGACAAGGGTGCAGGAGGATTTAGGGTGTTGGAGAGAGAGGGGTGAAATGCTTAGACACTAACTTGTTTAAAACCCACCTCTTGTGCGAACGCTTCTGTGAATTACGCAGGGAATATTTATTATTTGGCGTTTTCTGTTGCCCAGAAATGATCTCCCTACCGCTTCTGAGAAATCCGCACTACCCCACAGCTCATCAGCATCGTCAGCATGGCTGCAGTGGGCACAGCCAGCCTAGAGTCTTTATGACCCCTCTCTACTGAGCACAGGTAATTGGACCAGGGCTGGGTGCCTGTCCCAAAATGGTTCAGTGAGAGCTTTTTGCTGGTGAACTTGGACATGGAATGAAGACACTCCAGAACTTTTCTATCTACTCTCTTAGAGAATATATAAACATAATCAACTATGGCAGCGTGTAGTGGATTGAATTATGTCCCCCCCAAACTCACCGAAACTTGAATTGTGTCCCCCAAGTTTTATGTATTAGAAACTTGGCTCCCTCTTGACTGTTAAGGGGGGTGAGAGATCCTGTCATGGTAATTGAAGGGTGGAGCCTTAAAGAGATGATTGTATTGTAGGACCCTGCAGTAGTGAATGGATTAAAAATGGTCGTCAGCGGTGTGGTTCTGAGGGTTTATTTATTTATTTAAAAAGATGACTGGTAAGGGGATCTTAACCCTTGACTTGGTGTTGTCAGCACCACGCTCTCCCAAGTGAGCCACGGGCCGGCTCCTGAGGGTTTTAAAAGAAGAGAATCTGTCTGTCTCTCCCTTGCTCTCTCTCTCTGCTCTCTCTGCTTCCACCACCTTGCGATGTGAGACCCTTGGGTCACTGTTGCCACCACCAGATGGACTTGGGACTTCCCAGCCTCAGAAACTGTAAGCGATAAGTTTCATTTTCTTATAAATAGCCAGTTCCAAGGATTTTGTCATAAGCAACAAAAACAGACTAATACACAGCCATTCTCTGCCATGTGAACTAGGAAACAGAAAGAACTGGGAGGGGTGGAGGTGGTTGGAGAACAGACATGCAAAAAAGATAAATGGAAAGACAGAATTTTCTAAATTCTTATAATACTCCAGTCTCTGCCTCTAGGCTGTCCCTGAAGCCCGGAGGTATCCCTGGCCTTGTGTCCTTATAATAACTTCTCCTTTTTGCTCAAGTTCTCTCTAATGAGTGTCTGTTACTTACAAATAAAAGAGTTCTAATTAACCCAGTCTCCCTAGTCTTTAGAGTACTTCAGTCCTGTCTCCCTTCTGTTATGAATCCCCTGCTGGCCTGGGCCATATCTTACATTAAGGATGACACTAGGATTAAAAAAAAAAAAAGAAAGTTTATTTCTTTTTGTACAAGTATCTTCAGGTCTTTCCAATTTTACAGTTTATATTTATGCATATAATTCTAGATGATTAAGAAAGGGATCCATTTTTATAGGTTGAAGAGGTTAAGATGAAAGTGTTTTTCCTTTTGTCATACGGGGTTTTTTTTGTTTGTTTTTTTAAAGATGACCGGTAAGGGGATCTTAACCCTTGACTTGGTGTTGTCAGCACCACACTCTCCAAAGTGAGCAAACTGGCCATCTCTATATAGGGATCCGAACACACAGCTTTGGTGTTATCAGCACCGCACTCTCCCAACTCAGCCATGGGCAGGCCCTGGTTTTGGTTTTTTAAAAATGTGTTTTTTATTTTTTCTAATTGATAGATAACATATGTATTTATAGTATACAGCATGATGTTTTAAAGTATATATACATTGTGGAATGATTAAATATAGCTAATGAGTACATGCTTTACTTCACCCAGTTATCATTTTTGTCATGAGAATACTTATCCACCTCTTCGCATTTTTTAAGAATACAGTATGTTGTCATTAACTATAGTCACCATGCTGTATAATAGATCTCTTTGATTTATTCCTCCCACTCTAGCTGTAATTTCGTATCCTTTGACCAATCTCTGTCCCCACCCCCCGCTCCAACTACCCTAGCCTCTGGTAACCTCCATTCTACACTCTACTTCTAGGAGATCAACTTTTTAAGATTCCACATATGAGTGAGACGATGTAGCATTTGTCCTTCTGTACCTGGCTTATTTCACTTAACACAATGTCCTCCGGATTTCTCCGTGTTGTCACAAATGACAAAATTTCCTTTTTTGTGCTTAAATAGCATTCCATTGTGTATATATACCAAATTTTCTTTATCCATTCATTCGTTGATGGACATAGGTTGATTCCATCTCTTAGCTATTGTGAATAGTGCTGCAGTAAACACAGGATTGCAGATATCTGTCCACGTACTGATTTCATTTTCTTTGGATTTATATCCAGAAGTGGGATTGCTGGATCATATGGTAGTTCTATTTTTAGTTTTTTGAGGAACCACTGCAGTGTTTTCCAAAACGGAAATATACTAATTTACATTCCCACCAACAGGGTGCAAAGATTCCCTTTTCTGCACCTTCTGTCCAACACTTGGTACCTTTTGGCTTTCTGGTAATAACCATTCTAACAGGAGGGAGGTGATATCTCACTGTAGCTTTCATTTGCCTTTTCCTGACGATCAGTGGTGCTGAGCATTTCCACTGGTCTACATGTCTGTTTTTATGCCAGTACCATGCTATTTTCGTTACTATAGCTTTGAAGTATAATTTGAAGTCAGGTAGTGTGGTGCCTCCAGCTTTGTTCTTTTTGCTCAAGATTGTTTTGATTATTCAGGTCTTTTGTGGTTCCATATGAATTTTAGGATTTTTTTTTTCTATTTCTATGAAGAATGTCATTTTTACAGGGATTGAATCTGTAGATCACTTTGTGTGGTATGAACATATTAACAATATTAATTCTTCCAGTCTATGAAAACAGGATATCTTTCCATTTATTTGCTTCTTCAATTTCTTTCATCGATGTTTTACAGTTTTCAGTGTCAGATCTTTTACCTTCTTGGTTAAATTTATTCCTAAAAATTTTATTATATTTTTTGTAGCTATTGTAAATGGGATTGATTTCTTGATTTCTTCTTCAGATAGTTTGCTCTTTTTTTTTTTTTAAAGATGACTGGTAAGGGGATCTTAACCCTTGACTTGGTGTTGTCAGCACCGTGCTCACCCAGTGAGCTAACCGGCCATCCCTATAATAGGGATCCGAACCCGTGGCCTTGGTGCTATCAGCACCGTACTCTCCCAAGTGAGCCATGGGCCGGCCTCAGATAGTTTGCTCTTAGTGTATAGAAATCCTACTAATTTTTGTATGTTGATTTTGTATCCTGCAACTTTACCAACTTTGTTTATTATTTTTGACAGTTTTTTAGAGAAGTCTTTAGGGTTTTCTATATATAAGATCATGTCATCTGTAAAGGGACAATTTAACGTCTTCCTTTCCATTTTGGATGCCTTTTCTGTCTTTCTCTTGACTAATTGCTCTGGCTAGAACATCCAGTACTATTTCGAATGTAAGTGGCAGGGGTGGGCATCCTTGTCTTGTTCTGGGTCTTAGAGGAAAGGCTTTCAATTTTCTCCCACTGGATATGACGTTAGCTGTGGGTTTATCATATATGGACTTTATTGTGCTGAGGTACATTTCTTTCATCCCTAATTTCTCGAGAGTTTTCAATATGAAAGGATGATGTTTTGTCAAATGCTTTTTTCTACATCTATCAAAATGATCATATGGTTTTTGTCCTTCATTCTGTCAATGTGATGTGTCACATTTATTGATGTGCATATGTCGCACCATTCTTGCATCCCTAGGAAAAGTCCCACTTTGTCACGATAAATGATATTTTCAATGTGCTGTTAAATTCAGTTTGTTAGTATCTTCGTTGGGGATCTTTGAATCTCTGTTCATCAGGACTGTTGGCCTACGGTTTTCTTTTTTTGTTGCGTCCTTGTCTGGTTTTGGTATCAGAGTAGTGCTGGCTTCATAAAATGAATTTGGAAGTGTCCTCTCCTCTTCTATTTTTTGGAAGAGTTGGAGAATAATTGGTATTAATTCTTCTTTAAATGTTTGGTAGAGTTCAGCAGTGAAGCCATCAGATCCTAGGCTTTTCTTTGATGGGAGACTTTTTATTACTGATTCAATCTCCTTCCTCATTGGTCCATTCAGATTTTCTATTTCTTCATAATTTAAACTCGGTACATCGCATGCGTTGAGGAGTTTATTCATTTCTTCTCGGTTATCCAATTTGCTGGTGTACAATCGTTCGCAATAGTCTCGTTATTCTTTGTATTTCTGTGATAGCAGTTGTAATGTTTCCTTTTTCATTTCTAATATTATTTAAGTATTCTCTCTTATCCTTAGGTGGTCTAGCTAAAGATTTGTCAATTTTGTTGATCTTTTTAAAAAACCAAGCATTTGTCTCATTGGTCTTTTCTATTGCTTTTCTAGTCTCTGTTTCATTTATTTCTGCTCTGATTCTTATTGTTTCTTTTCTTCTACTCATTTTGGGCTTAGTTTATTCTTGTTTTTCTAGTTTCTCAGGTTCGAAAGTAGGTTGCTCATTTGAGATCTTTCTTCTTTATTGATGTAGGCATGTATTGCTCAAAACTTCTTTCTTAGTACTGCTTTTGCTGTATCCTGTTAGTTTCGGTATGTTGTGTTTCCATTTTTGTTTGTCTCAAGATGTTTTTTAATTTCCGTTTTAATTTCTTTATTGACCCATTGGTTACTCAGGAGCATGCTGTTTAATTTCCATGTATGAAGGTACTTCAAAAAGTTCACATTAATATTGTCGTTTAATTCCATTTTTCCACAAACTTTTTGAAGTACCCTGGTATTCATGTATTTTTAGAAGTTCCTTCTATTACTGATTTCTAGTTTTATACTACTATGGCCAGAAAAGATACTTAATATTATTTCAATCTTCTTAAATTTGTTAAGACTCATTTTGTGGCTTAATATACAATCTATCCTAGAGAATGTTTCTTGTGTGCTTGAGAAGAATGTGTATTCTGCAGCTGTTGGATGGAATGTTCTGTATCTGGCTGTTAGGTCCATTTGGTCTAGAGTATAGTTTAAGTCCAGTGTTTCCTTATTGATTTTCTGTCTGAATGATCTATCCACTGCTGTAAGTGGAACATTGAAGACTTCTACTATTAATGTATTTCAGTTTATCTCTCCCTTTAAATCTATTAGTATTTGCTTTATATATTTAGGTATTCCAGTGTTGAGCATATATGTAATTGTTATATCCTCTTGCTAAATTGATCCCTTTATTATTATCTAATGACCTTCTTTGTCTCTTTTTACAGATTTTAATTTATAGTCTATTTTCTATGATATAAATGTAGCTATTCCTGCTCTTTTTTGGTTTCCATTTACATGAAATATCTTTTTCCGTTCCTTCACTTTCACTGTATGTGTGTTCTTACAGGTGTCTCTTGTAGGCAGCATACAGTTGGGTCTTGTCAGCCACTACATGTTTTTCAGTTGGAGAATTTAATCCATTTATTCATTTTAATTTTTGACAGCTGGTTGGTAGAAGGATCCGCATCTGTGACCTTGGTGTTATAAGGCTGCACTCAACCAATTGAGTAACCAGGCAGCCCAATCCATTTATATTCAAGGTCATTATTTATAGATAAGGACTTACTACTACTCTTCCATTAATTGTTGTCTAGATGTTTTGTAGACCATTTCTTTCTTTCTTCCTCTCTTACTGTCTTCCTTTGTGGTTAAGTGATTTTCTCTAGTGGTTTTGGCTCCTTGCTTTTTATTCTTTGTGTATGTACTAAAAGTTTTTGCTTTGTGGTTACCATGGAGCTTCAGAAAACATCTTATAACAGCTTATTTTAAGCTAATAACAACCTAACTTTGATTGCACAAAAACCTCTACACTTTTACTCCACCCCCCTCATTTTGAAGTTTTAATGTCCTTAACAAATTATTGTAGTTATATTGTTTTTAATAGTTTTGCCTTTTAATCTTTATACTAAAGATATAAATGATTTACACACCACCTTTATAGTATTAGAGTATTCTGCATTTGACTGTGTATTTACTTTTACCAATGAGCTTTATGCTTTTAGAGCTTGTGTGTTACTCATTAGCATCCTTTTCATTCAGCTTGAAGAACTGCCTTTAGCATTCCTTGTAAGACAGGTCTGGTGGTGATGAACTCCCTCAGCTTTTGTTTGTCTGGGAAAGTCTTTACCTCTCCTTTATTTCTGAAGGACAGCTTTGCTGGGTATAGTATTCTTGGTTGGCAGTTTTTTTCTTTCATCACTTTTAATATGTCATCTCACTCTCTCCTATCCTGTAAGGTTTCCCCCGAGAAGTCTGCTGCTATGCATATTGGAATTCCCTTACATGTTATTTGCTTCTTTTCTCTTGCTGCTTTTAGGATCCTCTCTTTGTCTTTGATTTTTGATAGTTTGATTATAACATGTCTTGGGGTAGTCTTAGTTGGATTGAATCTGATTGGAGACCTTCCACCTTCCTGTACCTGGATATTTATATCTTTTTCCAGGTTAGAAAAGTTTTCTGCTATTATTTCTTTAGATAAACTTTCCACCCCTTTGACTTTCTCTTTGCCTTCTTTAACCCTATGAAAAACATTTGCTTTTTTGATGCTGTCCCACAAATGCTGTAAGTTCTCTTCATTCTTTTTCATTTCATTTTCTTTTTTCTGTTCTGACTATATATTTTTTCTCTGTTTGTTTTTCTTTTTCTTTTTCTTTTTTTTTTGGCAGCTGGTTGGAGTGGAGGTCCAAACCCATGACCTTGGTGTTACAAGGCTGCACTCTGACCAGCGGAGCTAACTGGCCAGCCTGACTATATATTTTCAAATAACCTGTTATCAAGTTCACAGATTCTTCTGTTTGATCAATTCTGCTGTTGATGCTCTCTCTTGTTTTTTTTGTTTTGTTCATTGCATTTTTCAACTGTAGAATTTTTGTCTGTTTTCTTATAATTACTTCAATCTCTCTGTTAAATTTCTCATTCTGGTCACTTATTGCTTTCCTCATTTCTTTGAATTGTTTCTGGGCTGGCTGGTTAGTTCACTTGGTAGAGCAAGGTGCTGATAACACCAAGGTCAAGGGTTCCAATCCCCATACAGGCTGACACCAAAAGAAACAAAAAGCAAAACAACAACAACAACAAAAACCAAAACCTCTTTGAATTGTTTCATTGTATTTTCTTGAAGTTCTCTGAGCTTCCTTAAAACATTTATTTCAAATTCTTTGTCAGGTAGTTCATACATCTCCATTTCCTTAGGGTCAGTCCCTGGCATTTTATTTTGTCCTTGTGGTGACATTATGTTTCCCTAATTGTTCTTGATCTTTGTGACTGTGTGTTGATGTCTGTGCAGTTAAAGAAGTAGGTACTTATTCCAATCTTTGCAGACTGTTTTTTCCTGGGAACACCCTTTGACTGTAAGCCTGTTCATAGATTCTAGGCAGGCTGTCTGCCTGGCGTGGTCCCTAAGCCCAAGACCTCTGCAGCTGCTGTAGCACTAGGGGGTACTCTAAGCCCAGGACTTCCGTGACCAGTGTGGCATGAGGCTGGAATCCCATGGTTGCTGAGGTTGTCACAGCACTGGTTTCTGCCTAAAGCTCATGGCTGCTGAGGTCTGCCACTGCAGTTGGCCAGCAGTGATACAGACTGGAGAGTGAGTCCACCTTGCAGGGGTTATGGTTCCCACCTGGTGCTGGGGCAGGTCTGGAGGCTCAGACCATGTTCACTGACCTGGATTCAAGGGCCATGAGGGTCTGCTTGATTGGGTTTTTCTGTTATGGGCCAGTGTTAGGGTCCAAGGCGAAGTCCTATGCTTACTTCCTTCTTTTTCCCAAGCAGACTCTCCTCAAGCTGTTCTGCCTGGGGCTGGAGGAGGGGTGAGGTGGGTAATATAAAACTGCTCTTCCTCCCCTCCTCAATGCTTATTTTTTTCTTATTGTGCTATAACCAGGTATTGTGATCTTTCATCTGGTTTCCTTAGCTCTTGTAAAGGTATTTTCATGTATGGATAATTGTTCAAATTGATGTTTCTGTGGGGGACAATGGCTGGAGAGTCCTCTTCCACCATCTTGCTCCACAAATCAAGATCTATTGTATGGTTTTAAAGCTATAGTATTTTCTATAAGGTATTAAATCTCCAAATGAAATTATGGTTCTCCATTCTATGGGAGAAACATTCATTTTCTTTTATTTCCAGCAGAGCTTTTCATCACTTGGCCTTCATTGTGGCACTAAATATCTATACATGAGTAACTGGAACACACATCTGTATAACTGGCCCAGTCCTTGCCAGGTATGTCTAAAGAGGTTGCCTTTTAGGGTCCTATAATAAGTACAACAATCCCACAGACTCTACTTATTCACACTTTATCACCAGTGACAATGACATTCATGTATGGAAGAACGGAATTATCATAATTTACTACCAGTAATAGCAGCAGCCAAATACTTATCCTCTGTCAAGGGGAATATATACCCAGCATACTACTTCTGGCCACTTCTCTTACAAGCAGGTAGGGGAGAAGGCACTAGCTGAGGAGAGCCAGAGAAGATGGGCAGCCATCAAGGAGTAAGAGGATGACACTAGTTTTCATCTTTTATGTAAACTTCAGTCAGTTGGTTGTGCCTTTCTGGAGTGTTATGATGGCAGGTTCTGAGGTCACTTCTTTTTTTTTTTTTTTAAAGATGACCGGTAAGGGGATCTTAACCCTTGACTTGGTGTTGTCAGCACCACACTCTCCCAGTGAGCCAACCGGCCATCCCTATATAGGGATCTGAACCCATGGCCTTGGTGTTATCAGCACCAAACTCTCCCAAGTGAGTCACGGGCCAGCCCACCCCTTCCCCATTCTTGTCTCACATGAGTATAATGTCACTGACTTTGTCCTCTGGCTCCAAGGGTGGGCACATGATCCACTTCTGTCCAAACAGTTATGGGCAAAGTTTGGGAACTGATTCAGAGATGGGTAGGTGACCTTGTCCAGGCCACTAAGAATCATCCTTGGGATTTTGTTGTTCAAATTATTCTTTTCAAAAGCCTTTCATTTCTTAGGAGTTGCTAAGATGATAGGAAATAAGTAAGCCTTGAAGCTGTTGCTGGCTACTTCTGTCACCATTTTGGCAAAGCCCACCTGAGAATGAAGACAACATAGAGGAAAGCGCAGTTGAGTAATATATAGAGATACCTCACGTGAGCACCTGGATGCAGCCATGCCTGAAGCAAGCAAGGCCTACTCCTGGTCTTTGGTTACATGAACCAAAACTTTCCTTTAAAAGAATATTGAATCCCTTTTAATCAAAAGAATACTATTAGTACCTAGGTTCGTCTCAGTCAGACATAGGAGAGGGCATGTCAGAGAAAATGTCCTTCAGTAAGAATGCTCACACCGAGTTTTGTAGATGAGCAAGAGTTAGTCAGATGGAGTTCAGGAAAGTGCTCTGAATTCCACCTGCTACCACACCTGTGTATTGGATTCCTGAACTGAGAACGTCTTCTGTCTCACTCAAATTCACACCTCCCACTCCCTGTCTCAGTGTCACTCATCCCACCGAACGGGTATCTTAGACAATCATTCTTGCATGAGTTCATTCGACACGTGTGTTTTATGAGTGTACTACATGGGAGGCGCTAAGCTGGGTGCTGTATGTTTGACAAGGTCAGACAATATACATGGTGAGCATTCAGCCCCTTCCCATTCTGTGTCCATGGCAGACATTGTTAATCAATCCATGTATGCTTCTCGAGCTAAGAAGTGATCTCAGAGGGCCGGCCTGTGGCTCACTTGGTAGAGTGTGGTGCTGATAGCACCAAGGCTGTGGGTTCGGATCCCTATATAGGGATGGCCAGTTGGCTTACTGGGAGAGCGTGGTGCTGACAACACCAAGTCAAGGGTTAAGATCCCCTTACCGGTCATCCTTAAAAAAAAAAAAAGAATGAGGAAGGGGTTATCCTCACAAGAAAATGGGACATTGTTACCAGAATAAAGAGAGTGGGTGCTGCTATCCACACACCCTCCTTTATGTCCCCTTGGGTTGTGAGTTTTCCCCCATCACATCAGAAGCTGCTGGAGACTTTGTTCTGTTTATCTTTTTGTCCCCAGGACCCAACACATGACCTAACACAGAAGTGTGTCACCGTCTCTTAGCTGATGGATGACCTTGCCAATGTCTCATTGACACAGTGAAATAACAAGGAAGGAGCTCTCACATTATCCCTCTCCACCATCATACCGACCCTTCTGCGACTTTGCCCATCTGCGCCAACCTCACGTCTGTTATGATGGATGGTCTCTGCTCGGTTGGGGTGCCCTTGCTCAGTTGTGACTGTGGTTTGCTGCCCAGCCTTTGTTCTCCTTCCTCCTGGTACGAGCCTCTCACATTTCCTCTATGAAACCACCCATTCCCATTCTCAGCCATGTGATTTAGGCTGGACTGATTCCATCCATGATTCCAGGGATATATATATATACCATGGTTGGCTTAAGCCACCAGTGTATTCCATTCTTCTGGTCACATTGGTTGGCTCAGGAATCATAGTGTAACCCATGTAGATCAATGAAAAATGAGGGGGAGAGAATATATTTGCCAGGGTTTTGGAAAAGAGAAGTGTGAGCTCTCTTCCATAGCTCCTACCACAAAAAATCTCCCTCTCTTCTGGTTGGTGTGGTGTGAGGACATGAGGTCTGGAACTGCCTCTGTACAGCAGCGCTGTGTGGAGCCTGAAGATGAAGCCCACTCTGCGGAAGGCAGAGAGAAGAAAGGAAAAGAAATCAGGCCCTGTGTCATCTCTGGGACAACCATATTGCAGCCACCAGGCTGGGGAGGCAGAGAATAGAATTGTCACACTCGGCTTAGACCAAGCATGATTCAGCACCCAGGGCTGGCCATGTTCCTGCATTGAACCAAATTTTGGTTCTGAGGAAAATAGAAAGAAGAATGGATATTGGGTGGGTAGTTAATTGTGTCTGCCACACATCCTACCTCTGACACTTCCGTTATAGTAGCCAACTTCATTGCGTAACTCAGTTTGAGCTGGAATTTTCTATTGCTGGAACTTATTAAGTCCTATTGTTGCCAGTGTCTCTGCGTGAGCTCTGGGTCCTGCCCCTTTCGCCTTCTCAGGCTTTCAATTCTGAAATTGGCTTATCTCTTTCCTGCATCAACTTTCCT
This sequence comes from Cynocephalus volans, assembly GCF_027409185.1. Taxonomy (NCBI): domain Eukaryota; kingdom Metazoa; phylum Chordata; class Mammalia; order Dermoptera; family Cynocephalidae; genus Cynocephalus; species Cynocephalus volans. The sequence goes on from NC_084469.1 coordinate 35,297,295, forward strand.
CTCTCAGTGGCTGTCATCAGTGGCTACACATTGGAATTGCCCAGGGAAGCCTTAAAAATTACTAATACCTGGGTCCAATACCCAGAGCCTGGGGTGGAACCTGAGTATTGCTTTTTCAAATGCCTCCTAGTCATTCTAATATGAAGCCAGGATTGAGAATCACTGTAAGAAGTTGCTCATCTTGAAAGAAACTTTCCTTTGACCCCATATCCCCTGTTATTGCTCTATTTCTCTGCTCCACTTCACAGCAAAACTTATCAAAAGAATATTCCATCCTCACTGTTTCTACTTCCCTACCTTCTGTTCACTATTTCCTTTTTATAATTTTGCAAGCTTAAAAAAACAAATAAGATAAATGCCAAAAAAAAAAAAAAAAAAAAGTGAATGCCAACATTTTACAAGGGCCTGCCTCTTTTTGCTTAGTCCTAACTTTCTTATGACTCTCCACACAATTTAGCTAAGAGGACTTAACTATTGCCTTCTTCAAGGTACACTCGCCTCTGCAGAAGTATGTAGAGAACAATAAAAGGTGACAAAGTGGGGCTATTGATGGAATTGGTGGGGAATTAGAGGTAGAAAAATGCAACAGGTTGATCTAAGTTATTCTGGATAAAACTGGAAGATTTAACACCAACATTGACTTTTTCTGAATGCCCAAGCCCCATTAAAATGGCAGTAAAGGGATTTTTAAAAAGTGTTGTGGTCTATTAAACACGTCCACAGATTCTTTTTTTCTCCTTCCATCAAGAGGTTGAGTCCACTTTTCCTCCCACATGAACTCTGAGCAGGTCTCTGACTTGTTTTGAACAATGGAATGCATTAAAAGTGACCCCGTGCCAGCTCCTGGCCCAGGCTATAGGAGGCCTCTGGAATCGAGGCACTACATAGTGAAGCTCAGGCAGGACTGAGTGATGAGAGACCACGTGGAAAGAGATAGGCCCAGTCAGCCCTCAGCCATTCCAGACATGTGAGTGGAGCCATTTTTGGACATTCCAGTGCCACCCTATCTCTTGGGTGAATGTAACTGTGTGAGGGAGTCCAGCTGCCATTTACATACAGACCTGTCCAAACTGCAAAATCACCAGCATATAAACAATTCTTGGTGTTTTAAGCTACTGTGATTTGGTGTGATTTATTATGCAGCAATAGAAAACTGAAATAAGGACAGACCGCAAATATAAGAAACAAACAAAAATCCAAAATACCCTATCACTATTATCCTCAGAGAAATAAGAGAAAATGTTGCAACCATGAGACACAAACAGGATAGTATTCAAAACATATACACAGAACAAAAAATAGCTCTTGAAATTGAAAATATGATAGGAGAAATAACTCAATGGAAATATTAGAAGAGAAAGTCAAGGAAATCTAGTAGAAAATGGTGCAATAAGCAAAGTGACGGAAAATGGGAAAGAAAGTAAAACAGAGAGACAATTCTAGAGATCCGCATCTAAATCACAGGAGTTAAAAAAAAAGACAACAGATAAAATGAAAAGAAGGAAATAATCGATGAAATAATTCAAGACATCTTCCCAATACTGAGGGACATGCGTTTCAAGGTTGAAAGGGCCCATTGAGAGCACTGCATGGTTAAGGAAAGTAGACCACACCATGGCACATCACTGTGAAGTTATGGAAGCTGGGAGCAAAGAGAGGATCCTAAAAGCTCCTGGGGAGAATATCAAGTCATAGGAAAAGAATCAGGAATCCAGATGGCTTTAGGCTTCTTTATAGCAACCCTGCTTCTAGTGGAGCAGTGCTTTCAAAACTCTGAACAAAAATGATTCCCAAACTATCATTCAAGTGTATAAATAGTTTAGAGGCATTTCCAGACATGCAAGATCTTAAAATTTTCTCCTCCCTACCACGTACTTTTGATTATGTAGCCATTGAAGGACATGCTCTTGAAATAAGCCAAGAAACAACAAAACACAGGATCCAGGAGGCAGGAGCTCTAGCACAGCAGGGAGGTAAAAGGAGCGTGAATGGTGGTAGAGCAAGGGCCTGGCATGACAGCTAAGTAGCGGGAGAGAAGCCCACAGGACAGACTGGAGACACCTGGAGTGACTCCTCCAGGAAGATGGAGCCGATGCAGTACTTGATGTGTCTGAACAAACTGAGGTGATCTAGACAAGTGGTGAACTTTGGAGTTAAATTAATGAAAAATACATAGGAAATTAGACTACTACTAATAAATATATAATTATTATCTAGAGAGACAACAAAAGGTCTCATAGGGAAGGAAAAAATAATTACCTAGTAGACTCTAATGCCATAATGAGTATACTCTAAAGCTCCCCTATGGATGGCATGCCCACGATCAGAATCATGTAAACACCAAGCGCCAGTTTGCTCACGGCCCTAATGAAACTCTGTTAGAAGGATGGGAGATGATGGCAAATGTAATGGGAGCAAGACCAGGAAAAAGAGGGCAATCCTATCTTCCACAGTGGGAAACCAGTACTTGCCTAAAGCTGAAAAATTAGCAAATAAACAATACACATGAGCTATTTTGAGATGTGGCTGTTTAAGAGCATCAACAAAAAGAGCGAAAGTTATTGTCTTTGATGAGAGGGAAACAGCAGAAGCGGAGCAGGGTGCAGCTGCTGTCAGCGGGAAATTTGTGGAACTATTTGACTCTTTAAATAATGTGTGTCTATAGCTTTGATCAGAATTTTAGAACTTAAAAGAAAAAGAGAAGGCAGGAAAGAAGGAAGGCAGGAAGGAAGGAGGGAAGGAAGGAAGAAGAAAGGCTGGAGTCAAGTCATTCAGGGGTTCAAGGCAGGAGTGTACAAGATTCGATTGGTATTTTAAAACAGTAAAGTCCCTTTCCAGCTCTCCTTCAATTCATCTGAGATCATCACGGGCTGTAATCAAATATTTAAATGATCAAGGACAGTGGTTCTGAAGAAGAATCATCCTAGTACCTATTTAAAATGTATAACCGCAGTGAACTTCTGGAGATTCTGCCTCCCTAGTGTGAGATGGGGCTGGAACAAGCACCCAAATAGGTCTGATGCAAGTTTCTGCTGGTTACACCTTGAGCTCTGGGAGAGCTCCTCGGAGGGGAGATGCGGAAGGTGAGGGGTCACAGGTTTCATTAACACAGACTCACAAATCAATTATCTTTTCAATACTCATTACCTCAGGGAGAAAGTGTCAATTTGGTGTTGATATGTGTTTAGCACCCCTTTAGCACTAGAAAATCTTCCTCTGGAACAGGGCGCTGGCTGCAGGCAACAGAACCTACCTACAACTGAATTAGACTATTTGTTTTTCACATTTCTTGTTATTTTTTTTTTAATGTGCAAGTATTTCTTTTAATCACTCCTATTTGTAAATCCTTATTTGTGAAAAACATTGAGGCATTTTATTATCCACCCTCTTCATTCCTTAAAGACAGGTTTCAGCAAATTCACGTTATCCCCACGACTACATTTCAGAGTTACTGCAGGTGTCAGCAGGTTCATCACCAACACACCTCACTAGAGCTTCATACCCTCCTACAACGTTGAAGGCAGCAGCACAGGGCAACCTGCGTCAACAGATAGTGCAAAGGTTTTGAGGGCGTCTCCAGGTGCTTGGAGCCACTGGCAGTGTCCCAGTCCAAATATGTGTCCGATCTCATGGGTTAAAGTCTTACAGGATCAAAGAGCAAAATGCTAGTTATTTCAGGAATATCATATTTATCAAAAGCTGAATAGTGACTTGAAGATGTTTTCTGGAGCTTCGTCACTTTACCTTCATTGCATGAGCTATAAACATCACTGCCGTGCCTGGGGAAGCTGAAAATCCCCACACCGTCTGTCCAAAAGGCCTGTCCAAAGACAAAATTCCAGGAGTCTCTTGGGTAAAGATAAATCATTGTTATCCCCACAACACAGAAAGCATCTTCAGGCTTCTTCTTTAAGAACTTCAGGATGTGCCCTGCATGAATTTATAGGTTTTGTGTGTTATCAGGGACACCTCGCTGCAGAAACAGGAACCGGTTCCAGGAGTTTCACCGTCAAGCCATAGAAAAATGCTTCACAGTAGCCCTTGAGCCATTTAGTCTTCACTGATAATGCTGGTGTTTCCTAGAGACCCAATGGACTGCACATAAATACCACATTTCTCTGGAGAGTGTGTTTTTCTGTGAGGATCATTGAAAAACTGTTCAAGGTCTTGGGGACTCTCAGGATGGGAGGTGATCCAATCTGATTTTGAATACAAGGTAATGGGCCAAAGAGACTGCCGGCCAGCTGGAAGGCTTCATTCATTAAATGCTGTTCCCCAGCATCTAATTCCTCAAACGGTGACACAGCGCTGGGTTCTTTGAGATGAGAGCTGTGTTAATGTCTGTTCCGAGTACTGTGATGTTTGCATAATGACAGGTCGGCTCCACTCCCACGGTGTTCCTGTGCAGTGCTTTCATCTTTCCGTTCGAATGGGTCGAACACATGTTCCACCGCGAGGCTTTATATGGGAGGAAGGCTCCCATTGAAGTTTTTACCTTACAAGGACGGGCATGCCTGGGTCGGACTGGGTCGGGCATGCTGTGGAGGGTGCTTTCACCCCCACATCCTCTGCCTGCCTGCCTGCCTGCCGCAGCCACCTCCCTGATATCTTCTATTATGGGAAATGAAACTGATTTTAAACTGATAGTAATGACCCAAAGTTTCCTTTAAAATAGCTTATTCAAATTTATAAAAGTGAAAAGGAGGGGGGTGAAGCATGCTCGAGGCCCTGGGTTCAACCCCCACCATAAAAAAAAAAAAAATTCCAAAGTGAAGAGGGAGAAGAAAATTGCAAGGAGAGGGGATCCAGCGATGTACTTTGGGATGAGGAAACAATAAAGCATTAGCAGTTTTTCCTAGACTCATGGCATTTGGGTACAAGGATATATGAAATACTGATTTGTATTATGAGAGTGATCTACAAATAACAAATATTTAACCAATCTGGAAATGTGTTATTCTCACATATAATTCACATGATAAATCTAAACTTTTACCTAGCAATGGATAATAATGAAGAAGGGATGGTTTGGGCAAAGGACATTAATAGACATTTCTCCAAAGATGATATACAAATGGCCAATAAGCAAATGAAAAGACAGTGGACATTACTATTCATTAGGGAAATGCAAATCAAAAACACAAGGAAATATCACTTCACGCCCTTTAGAATGGCTGCTATCAAATAAACGGAAAATAACAAACGTTGGTGTGGATGTGGAGAAATTGGAACCCTCATGCACTGCTGGTGGGAGTGTAAAATGGTGCAGCCACTGTGAAAAACAGTGTGGCAGTTCTTCAAAAATTTAAGCATTAAAATAAAAAGCATAAGCACAAGAATAAAAAAACAAAGAAAAATAAACAAAAATTTTTAAAAAACCCAAAACATAGAGTTACTTTATGATCCAGCAACTCTACTACTAGGGATATACCCAAGAGAATTGAAAGGGACTAGAACAGATATTTGTACAGCAACATTCATAGCCGCGTTATTCAGAGTAGCCAAAAGGTGGAAGCAACTCAAGTGTCCATCTATAGATGAATGTATAACAAAACGTGGTATGTGCATGCAGTGAAATACTATTCAGCCTTGAACAGGAATGAAATTTGACTTGCTACAATACAGGTGAACCTTGAAAATATTATGCTAAGTGAAATAAGCCAAACACAAAAGGACACATATTATAGGATTTCACTGGAAGAGTCAAATTCATAAAGAAAGTAAAATGAAGGTTACAAGGTTCTGGTGAGGGGGAAATGGAGAGTTACTGTTTAATGGGTACAGAATTGCAGTTTGGAATGATGCGAACATTCTGGACATAGATGGTGGTGATGGTTGCACAATAATATGATTTTTTTTTTTTTTCTGGTCAACTGGCCAGAAAGGGGATCCAAATGGGGATCCGAACCCTTGACCTTGGTGTTATCACACCACACTCCAACTGACTGAGCCAACCAGCCAGCCCAGTGAATGTATTTAATTCCACTGAATTGTACATTTGAAAACTATCAAAATGGTAAATTATTTACCACAATTCAAAGAAAAGATTGGATGGCTTATAAAATCCAAACTTTTTACCCAGAAACAATATATTCTATAGCCATATGTTCTCCTTTCTCTGAGGACAGAAATGACAATTTCTTTGAAGTTTTTTCTGCTCCCTGTATTGTCTGTTTCCACCAAGTTTGTTTGTTTGTTTGCTTGTTTTGGTTCTCATCTTTTAGAGAGAAATCTTCCTTGATGATCCAGTGACCCCTGGCAAGAAAAGTTGATCGGAAACTATGTAAACAAAGCTTGTCAACTGATAGGCTTAGCTTGGCAGGGCCATTTCATTGGGGGACCCCCAAATGACACTTGGGCTGGTCGGTCCCTCTAGAGACAAATCCTCCAGTCTTGCCAGCATGTGGCAATGGTAGAAACTTGGCTGCCAACATACTTAGAGCCATACAGGGAAAGGGCTTAGTTGAGGCTCCCAGTGTCCTATATGCAGACTCACACCTGATGCTCCAATTTTAAATTTGGTGTCCCACCCTTAGCTTTTGCTTGTGTCCCTAATTCTAGACTTCCTCCAGTTCAATCGCTCTAGAAAATAAATCTCCCATTGGGAAAGAATCCTCTCTTGAGGTGCAGAAGGGTATCTGGTGGAGGAAGAGGGAGGTCCTAATTGTATCTAACTAAAACTTCCATCAGATCACATCCTGTTTTCAGTGTCACTGGCACCCCAAGCTCAGAGGTGTTTGTCTCCCAGTTTCTAAGACTTTGGAGGGTTTTGAGGTGGGAATTGACCTACTTCTGGGCTTCTACCTTTCTCCTGTTTGTTAACTCAGTCGCTATCATCTCCATACGCATTTTCTGTCCTTGTAGGCTTATGCTTTAAAGCTGGTATTCTAGTGGGGATTCAGGAGGGCAGAGGTAAAGGGGTGTGTGTGTGTATATTTAGCTGGAATTCTATCCCTAGTCACTCTTCAACCCACTCCAACCTGGCGTCTGCCGCCATCACACCACTGAAACTGCTCTGGGCAGGTTTGCCAGATCGACAGTGGGATTCTGTCGTGTGCTGGGCTTGGTTGCACAGAAATGGGTTGGTTCAATCATGTCCATCGTTTGGTGGCACGAACTCAAAGATATCCTTGTTGGGAGGTGAAGTGATCATTTCTCTGTCTTCCTTTTGTTCAGTTTCTAAGCAACATGTGACACAATTGACCGATCTCTTCTTGACTTTCTTGACCCTCTCCTCCCCTTGCTCACTGACTAATCTTTGCCACTTCCATCTCCTTTGCATGACTTCCAAATATCAGAGGACCTCGGGGCACAGCTTGCTCCCCTTCTCTTCTCCACCTACGTTCTCTGTTCAGTGATCTCCACCGGCCTATATGGCTTAGATGCACCCGTGTGCAGGGGACTCCCAGGTGTACACACTCCAGCCTATGCTTGGAAGTGGTTTCTCCACTTGGATGTCTAGTGGGCATCTCAGACTTAGCATTTCCAGAGTGGACCCCCCAAATCTGTTATTCCTCCAAAGCCAAACTCTATAACTTCCCCTTGACAGTTCTCCCCCTCCCTGACTGCATCCCTGCTTTTCCCTCCTCCAAGAAACCAATCTCTTCCAACTCCAGGGCCTTTGCACTGACAGTTCCCTTTGCACAAAACTGTCTTCCCCAGATGTACTGCTTCTCAGTCTCAGCTCACATATCCCCTCCTCTGAGCTTCTGAGGGCTTTCCTCCCACCCCACTTCTCACTCCCTCACATCAGCCTGTTTCGCTGTGTTCATAGCACTCATAATCATCTGAAAATATATCATATATTTGTTTACTTATTATTTTCTCTCATGCTCAATTCTAATCTCCGTGAGGGCAAAGACTGGGCCTTGCCTGTGCTGCTACTCACACCACCTAAGATAGTACGTGGCACAGAGTTGGTGCTCAGAATTATAGTACCCACCCCCCTTATCCGCGGTTTCACTTTCCGCCCTTTTCTTACCCCCACCCCCGTCAGCCGAGGTCCAAAAATATTAAATAAAAAATTCCAGAAATAAAAAACTTGTGAGTTTTAAATTGCCCCCAGTTCTGAGTAGCATGAAATCTCTCGCTGTCCCCTCTGTCCTGCCCTGGACGGAATCATCCCTTTGTCCAGCGTATCCACCCTGTATCCGCTGCCTGCGCGTTGTTCACTTAGCAGCTGTCTCCCTTGTCAGATCGACTGCTCGGTATCGCAGTGCTGATTTTACTTATTAACCTCTATTTTACTAAATAACGGCCCCAAAGAGCAAGAATAGTGATGCTGGCATATTGTTATAATTGTTCTTTTATTATTAGTTGTTGTTAATCTATTACTGTGCCTAATTTATAAATTAAACTTTACTGTAGGTGTGTATGTTTGGGGAAAGCATAGTATATACAGGGTTCCGTCCTATCGGGTTTCAGGCACCCACCGGGGGTCTCAGGACGTACCCCCTGCAGATAAAACGATGCATGCAGGCCAAGAAGAGCTGCAGGAAGTGGGCAGGTGGTGCTGCCTAGGCTTTTAAGACTAAGAAGGCACACAAACGTGGGGGGCGGCGCACATGCACCCCCCGACCCCGATGGGTCCCCACTCTGGCTCTCCGTCCGGGCACCATCACTGTAAGGTCCTGTTCCCTGAACCTCGGGAAGCCCAGTGCCTCTCCGTCCCAGCGCTGCCCCCTCCTCCGCCCACCCCCATCCGCATCCCTTCCAGCCCCTCAGCCCCGCGCCGCCCTGACCCTGAAGGGGGCTTGCCCGCCGGGTTGGCGCCGGGGCCCCCCGTGGGCACTCGGAGTCGTGGCAATAACCAGCCCTGCCTGCAGAGGGCCCGGCCGGGGGTGGGGGGGGCGCGGCTTGTCCCCGAGGACGAGCCACCGCGCTCCGCACACAGTAGAGAGCAAGACTCGCGCTGGCACCATGGGCGAGTGCAGGGTGAGGGTGTCCACCGGGGAGGCCTTCGGGGCTGGTACGTGGGACAAAGTGTCTGTCAGCATCGTGGGGACCCGGGGAGAGAGCCCGCCACTGCCCCTGGACCATCTCGGCAGGGAGTTCGCTGCGGGCGCTGTGAGTTTTTTGGGGGGTGGGGAGGGGTGGAGGGGGAGGAGGGAGCAGGAGGGACGGTCCTCCGCACCCTAAACCTCTCCCCCCAGGAGGAGGACTTCGAGGTGACGCTGCCCCAGGACGTGGGCCCGGTGCTGCTGCTGCTGCGCGTGCACAAGGCGCCCCCGGCGCTGCCGCGTCCTCTCGGGCCCCGGGCCCCCGACGCCTGGTTCTGCCGCTGGTTCCAGCTGGTGCCGCCGCGGGGCGCCCCCCTGCGCCTTCCCCTGCTACCAGTGGCTGGAGGGCGCGGGGAGCCTGGTGCTACGGCATGGGGCAGGTGAGGGGCAGTGGGGTGGGCTGGGGGGCAGGAGGGTCACGGGAGGGGGGCAGGGGACTGGTGCTGGGGGAAGGGCAAGGGGGGTGGAGAGGGGAGCAGGTGGGGCCACAGAGAGAAACTGCACCTTTGGAGGGAGGGGCCTAGTAGGGGTGACGGTAGTGCAGGGGAAAGTGGCTGGTGCCAGAGGTCAGGGATTTGTCCCTTCCCGTCCCCACCCGCATCCTCCCACAGCCAAGGTCTCCTGGGCAGACCACCACCCCAAGCTTCAGCAGCAGCGCCAGGAGGAGCTGCGGGCCAAGCAGGAGATATACCGGTGAGGAGGGGGCTACAGTAGGAGGGAGGGGTGGCCCAAGGGATGAGGGACAGCCTGAATGCCTCTGGTGAAGACGCAGCATCTGCATCATCCAGGAACCTGTTAGAAATGCAAATTCCCAGGCCCCCTCAGACCCACTAAATCGACATTGAGGGTGGGGAGCAGCGATTTGTGTTTTAACAAGTTTCCCAGATGATTCTGGTGCCCACTAAAGTTTGAAAAGCGCTGCTCTAAATATCTTACCCTAGCGGTGTCTTCCTTGCCCTGGGGCTTTTTTACACATCAGCTTGTATCCTCCTGGAAATAGGGGCAGAACCAGAAATGCAGCACTCAAGTTGGAGGAAACACCCTCCAGGGGAGCAGGGTTGAGATGGGGGCTCTTTCTCTGCTCTGAGCTCAGTGCTGGAGGTCAGAGAGGAGAGCTGAGCCTTGGAGGCAGCCCTGGCAGAGGGTAGAGGTTGCAAAGGAGCTGGGGCTGCTGGTGAGGATTCCTGAGGCAGAAAGCTGGAACATCACTCAGGTGCAGTTTTTCCAAAGATCTTGGTCTGGCCAACTCAGTCTGAAGCCTGGGCTTCAGGCTTTTGCTCCCAGTCTCTGGGAACACAGCAGCTATAGGCTTATTTGGTTCCTGATGACTCTACATGTGTCATGAATTACACCCCCAAGAAAACCATTGCACCAAATCTGCCAGCAACAGCCCCAGGAGAGGGAACAGATATTGAGGTCTACTGTGTCCATGGGGACACAGGGCCAGTCTAGGTCCTGCCTAAAATCTCACAGGCCGCTCTCCTGGGGCTGTGCTGGCAGATTTGGTGCAATGGTTTTCTTGGAAGTGTAAGGATCCTTATTTTTTTCTGCAAAAGAAACTAAGAATAGCAATCCCATTTCGGTTATTGGGAAAAATAAATGAAAAAATGGTTAAGAATGCAGCTTGTCACTTGTCAAGCCCTGCTCAAGTGTGTGCTGTTACTGTCATTCATAGCATCTCTTGGTTAACTCTGCTCCAGCTCTCTCTGCCCTCAATCCTTAAAGTGAGGTCTCAGATCCACAGGATCAGCATCACCTGAGAGCTTGTTAGAAATGAGGCACTTGGGCCCACCCCGTACCTACTAAGTCACAGTCTGCATTTTACCGAGTTCCCTAGGTGAATGTGTGTGCCAAGATCCCTGATACCACATTCAAGTCTGAGGCAAGGTTTGGCCACCACCTGGTGGCAATGTATTTTCATTGCAAATTGTTCTTTGAAGTTGAATATTCAAACCTGAAAGCAATTGTTGCTTCTTTTCTTTTTTGGTTTTTTTTTTTTTTTTTCTTTCTGAAAGCAATTGTTGAATGAACTAAAGAATGAATGAATGAGAGGAAGACTGGCTGGGGTCCTCAGTTTGCAAGGATGTGATTTTATTGTTTCATCCAAAGATGTTGCTGTGTGGCTTGTGATAATAGGATTTAGAAATGCTTTAGGCCAGGGCAGAGTAAACTGCTGTGGCTTCCCCAAGCTGCGGAGGTTGCAGTGCCTCTCCATGGGATGCTGCCAAACGCAACTGAAATCTTTGGTGCAGCTGCTGCTTCAGGACAGCTTCCCCTTGGCAAGATGCATCTGTGTTAGTCAGGAATTTTGTGGTTGCAAGAACAAAAACCGAGTCCAACTAGTAGATAGAAAAAAGGGGAATTTGTCAGCAAGACACAGAGGTCCTGTACTTACATTAGTATAGCCAGATCTCACAGGACAGAAACCAAGATGACTCTCTGGTTCAGTTCCAATTGCAAATTCCCTATGAAGGACTCTGATTGGCCCAGCTCTGGTCAGGTGCTCAACCCTGGACCAGTCACCCATGACCAGGGGAGAAGTCTCACCATGGGAACATGGCAGCTCTGTTGCAGCCTTGTAGGTGGAGGGCAGGAATAGATCCCAGGAAAGCCCGCACTTGAAGAAGGGGGCTAGCTCTGATCAGGGCACCCAAAGGGCCTGCCACTCCCTCCGCCCTAGTCAAGGGGCTCCCCAAGGTCTCTCACTGACCACCTTCCTGCTGCTCCCTCCAGATGGAAGACTTACATGCCAGGCTGGCCTCATTGCCTGGACGAGGTGACTGTGAAAGACCTGGACCTCAACATCAGATATTCCATAGCCAAGAACACCAACTTCTACCTATGAGGTGGCTCTGCATGAGGATGCCTGCTCTGTCCTGCCCCTGGGCCTCAGATGCCCTTCGACCCCTGCCTTCTGCCCTTCCCTACTCAGCACCCCCCTAACCAGTGACAGGGGTCACACAGCCCTACCCAGGCACAGCCTCCTGCCCACTACCAGTTCCCGCAGGGCAATGGCTCCTGAGGAGCAGAGTGACTACCTCAAGCCCTGAAGGGATAAGGCTGGCTGACAGAGGGTCTCCCAGGGCCTTTTGCCCCTTCCCACCCCTCACATCCTCTGGCAGGTTTGCAGAGCTGAAAATCAAGGGGCTGCAGGACCACAAGGGGCTCTGGAGGAGTCTGAAGGAGAAGAGAAGGATGTTCAACTTCCGGAAGACCCCGGCAGCTGGTGAGGAGCATGGGCTGGCACTTCTGACCTCTTCCCCAGGGCACCAGCTCCTGTGGCTGTCAGGAGTCTCAGAAAACCAAGCACCAATTCTCTGTGTGATCTGGGCAGGTGCCTGTCCTTTGCTAGACCTTCCCTTCCCTACAGAGACAAAAGAGCATGTGGACTAGGGGGATCCCTGACCTTCTAAGGCCTTTTAATCCAGCAGACGTTATTGAGTTACTAGACATCAGACACTGGTCAGGATCCGTGGACAAAGTCCTTGTGCTCACCAGACTCACAGTTGAGGGGGCCTATGGGTATTAACTAGACTCAAAATCAAATACTTTTTTCGCTTGTGCAGCATGTTCATTGACTCTGGTGAGTGTGTAAGAGGGCATCTGCCCTAGCCTGGAGGGGGCCCTGGAAAGCTCTTCCATGGGGTGATTTATGCTGAGACCTCGAAGTTGAGGAGGCCTTAGCAGGGCCAAGGATGGGGCATGGGGGCTGAGAGCATTTCAGGCTTGGAAGACAGCCAGTGTGAAGGCCCTGAAGAGGGACGGATTGGACACCTCTGGGGGTGAGAAAGAATGGGGCTGTGGCCAGAGCGTGTTGCACAAGGACGGAAGGTGAGAGAGGAAGCAGGCGGGCCTAGGGCCCAGGTGGTGCAGGACTGTGTAGACCATGGTGGGACTCAGGCCTTTCCTCAGTGTGGTGCGAGGCTATTGACTGGTTACCAGCTGGGGAATATGTGGACGGATGTGCTCCGTGGGGGTGGGTTGTTAGGGGCAAGAGTGGAAACAGAAGAATCAGGTGTGAGGCTGTGACCATGGTCAGCAGAGGATGGCGGCCTCAGTAAGGCGGTGGCTATAGAGTGGAGTGGACAAGTGGACCAAGAGGTCTCAGGATGAAGAATCAATGAGACTTGATGGGATGGGGTGGGCGGGGCTTCGAAGAGAGTTCCCCAGGCTCAGCCATGGGTGCCGGGTGGATGGAGTTGCCATTCCCTAGGATGCCAGACAGTGGGAGAGGCCAAAGCTGGAGGAAGAGCTGGTTTGGTCTCTGATATGTTGCATTATGAGTCATCCAAGGGGGTGTCAGGGCTGTTTGGTAAATGGGCAGTGTCTCAAGCCAAGGGGCCGGGAGAGGTCCCCCCAAGAAAGGTATGGTGTGCCCAGGATGGACCTAGGAGGAAACCACCGTGAAGGTCAGGAGGAGATCTGTGGGGGCTAGAGTGACCCAGTCCCCATGTCCCCACCCCTCCTCAGAGTACGTGTTTGAGCACTGGCAGGAGGACGCCTTCTTCGCCTCTCAGTTCCTGAATGGCCTCAACCCTGTCCTGATCTGCCGCTGTCGCTGCCTCCCAAAGCACTTCCCGGTCACGGATGCCATGGTGGCCCCAGTGCTGGGCCCTGGGACCAGTGTGCAGGCTGAGCTGGAGGTGAAGGGCCCAGGGTTCCAGGCTCTGCATAGCCCCATCTCAGTGCCTTCAGGCCCAGCCCCTGCTGGAGAGGGAGGGTACACTCACATTTGTTAGGGACCTACTGTGTGCTGTGTGCCAAACAGGACACTTCTGTCCCAGCCCTGAATCCTCTCCCTCTGCAATCCCCCAATCCTTTAGAAAGCCAGGTGGCAGCTCCAACTCCCCTTTCTTCTCCCGCAGAGGGGCTCCCTGTTCTTGGTAGATCATGGCATCCTCTCTGGCGTCCGTACCAATGTCATTAATGGGAAGCCTCAGTTCTCTGCAGCACCAATGACCTTGCTGTACCAGAGCCCAGGGGCTGGGCATCTGCTGCCTCTTGCCATTCAGGTCTGCAGCTGGACAGGGGGCAGGGAAGGGTCAGGGAAAGCCATACTGAATGGTTGACAGACACTCATGGCTGCCTCTGTCCCCACTGGCCTCCCCGCCAGCTCAGCCAGACCCCTGGGCCCAATAGTCCCATCTTCCTGCCCAGCAACGACAAGTGGGACTGGCTGCTGGCCAAGACCTGGGTGCGCAACACTGAGTTCTCTGTCCATGAGGCCCTCACGCACCTGCTGCATGAGCACCTGCTGCCCGAGGTCTTCGCCCTGGCTACGCTGCGCCAGCTGCCCCACTGTCACCCACTCTTCAAGGTCAGTGACTTGGCCAGGAAGCCCAGACTGTGCCCCAGGCCCACGGGTCCCTGCACCTTGGCCTGTCCCTCAGGTGCCTCTTCTCAGCTGCCTTTCCCCAGATGGCCCTATCCTTCCAGGCTGGGATGCAGAGCACCCACCCTGCTTCAGCAATGGCTCTCTGCATAGCTCTGCGGGGAGCCTGCTTTTCAGCAGGCCTGGAGCTGGGGTGAGGGGAATGCTATGCCCCAGAAAGGCTCCCTTCTTAGGGGAGATCGGACAGGGTCACCAGCCATCACAGAAGCCCCAGTGCTAGGAAAGGAGAGACCTGGGGCTGGCAGACACTGAAATGGGAACATGGCTTTGAGGGACCAACAGGTTTTCTGCAGGTCATTCCAGGGGTGGGGGAGCCCTGGGAGGGAGACTCATGTGCTACAGGGTGGGCTCTGTAGGTCCCCTGGGCCCTGTCAAGCCTTCAGATGGCACAGATTCATTTCCCCATGCCCTGAGGCGTCTCCTCTGTGAAGAGCAGGATTTCCCCTGCTGGGGTCTATGCTGCTCAGCTTCTTGCTTAGACAGTCCTCAGTGCAGGCCCTGCTCTGAGCTCTGCAATCCGGGCAGATGCTTCTGGTCCAGCACCCTGAGGTAGTTTCTGGGGGCTGGTTCCACATTGCCAGGCCTGCCGGCCTGGTTTTCATGATGCTTTGCCTGCCTGGGGGCTAGGAAATCACAAGACACTGGGCTGGAAGGCTCACAGTGCTCATCTAAAGCAGCCCCCTCAGGTGACAATATGACCTGATGCCCAGAGAGAGGAAGGAGAGAGCCCGAGGTCACAGAACAGGATGCTGATGGAATCCAGCCTCTTGTCACTGTGCCTGGAGCGCTGGGCCTAGCCCAGGCTGCCCCCTCTTGTCTCTGTTGTCTCCTTCCGAGTGACTTAAGGGCTGGTGCCTCTGTGGGGGATGGTCTGGGGCCAGAGACAGCCAGGCCTCTCCCAGCTCTGTGATTCCTGTCCCTCGCAGCTGCTGATCCCGCACACACGGTACACCCTGCACATCAACACTCTCGCCCGCCAGCAGCTCATCGCCCCTGGGCACGTAGTGGACAGGGTAAGAGCTGCCTTAGGGAGGGTGTGGGGTGGAGAGTTCTTCAGTATGAAGAATCTGGGGTCCTGGGGTGGGAGCGGCCCATCTCCCCCACACCAGTCCTACCACCTGCTTCTGGAGCAAGCTTTGTGGTACCCAGAAGTCCTGCCTGCCAGTCCACAGGCCTTGGCCCTGGAGGCTTCTCTGAGTTGATACAGAGGAACATGCAGCAGCTGAACTATTCCATCCTGTGTCTGCCCGAGGATATCTGAGCCCGAGGAGTTGAAGACATCCCAGGCTACTACTACCGGGATGATGGGATACAGATCTGGGGTGCAGTGGAGCGGTGAGGGGCCATCCCCAGAGAGCTGGTGCTTGTAGGGGAGGCAGGAAGATTGGGAAGGAGAGAGAGGGCCCAGGGAGGCTCAGGATATGGTGGAGGGCTGGAAATAAATGACACTAAACAGGGGCGCTTCTTAGAGAGGGTCGGGGTTGAAGGCAGGGACTGAACCTAGTGCACCCTGCAGTTTTGTCTCTGAGATGATCGGTATCTACTATCCAAGTGACGTGTCTATCCGAGATGACAGAGAGCTCCAGGCCTGGGTGAGAGAGATCTTCTCTGAAGGCTTCCTAGGCCGGCAGAGCTCAGGTATGGGGACCTCAGCCCTTGGGCCCCACCCTCAGGCCTCTGCAGCATAGTCCCCAGGCCTCCGGCAGCCCGTGCCCAGTCCAGCTCTCCTCGCAGGTATGCCTTCCTCGCTGAAGACCCGGGAAGCACTGGTGCAGTATGTCACCATGGTGATATTCACCTGCTCAGCCAAGCACTCTGCTGTCAGTGCGGGCCAGGTGAGGAAGGGTCAGTGCTAGGGGCAGTGGGATGGAGGTGGCCCGGCCCCTAGGCTTGGATGCCCAACCTGCCACCCACCATGCAGCTGCCACCACCCACCTCCAAAGGCCAAGCGAGGCCTGAGGGCTTCATTGCCACCCTCCCACCAGTCAATGCCACATGTGATGTCATCATTGCCCTCTGGGTGCTGAGCAAGGCGCCTGGAGACCAAGTGAGTATGGGGCCAGGGGCCGGGCCAGGCTGGACTCGGGTAAGCAAGCGTGAGCCGTTCACACTCCTGGCCCGGACCCGACCTTGCCATCAAGCAGCCAGGTCCCCTCACTCCACTGAACCTTCCTGTGGGACACATGAGCCTTGGGCATCTCACAGTGAAGGTCAAATGGCAAAGGAGATGGTTCAGAAAGTCACCCTTAGCTACAAAGGCAATGTGTGATTGCGCTCCTTTAAAATTCCAAACTGAGCTTTTATTTCAAGAGCTCCATGCAGATAATCTTCACCCGGAGAAGATTTGTTTAGGGGGATGGACATGGAAGCTGCTTCAGGTCCTCTAGGGTGGGGGAGGGGCCAGAGCCAGCTAAGGCAAGTCACAGCTGCTCAGAAGATGGGGACTGGGAATCAGGAAGGCAAGACCTTAGCAGCCCCCTCACCCAACCTTGTGGGTGGTCCCCAGAGGCCTCTGGGAACCTGCCCAGACGAGCACTTCACTGAGGAAGCCCCGCAGAGGAGTACTGCTGCCTTCCAGAGCCGCCGGGCCCAGATCTCGAGGGACATCCGGGAGCGGAACTGGGGCCTGGTGCTGCCCTACACCTACCTAGACCCTCCCCTCATCGAGAACAGCGTCTCCATCTAAGTTCCTGGAGAACGTGGCCCTGTGGGACTTATGTCTCTTTAATCACATCACTCTAGGCTAACTGGCACCCAGAGGAAAGGACTTCCCAGAGAAGCAGGTCCACATGTGCCTCTCCCTGGGACAACCAGGCCCCATATAACTTAACTCCCCCCCAAAAAAATGGAGCAACAAAATCAAAATGCAGAAACCAAAAAACCCCACAGAGAACAGAATCTCTGCATTACCAAGCGTATTGGAGACTCCAAGCCTTGAAGTGCCCGCACAGCCCCCTTAGGGGTTTTGTTAGCTTGTTGTTTTTGGTTTTGTTTTTTTGCATTACATCACCATGTGGGAAGTGCATAATCCTGCCCATGTGTCCACTGACCACAGCTAATGGGACCTCATGGTCACCTGACTCAAGGACAGCCACTGAGAAGTAGCTCAGCCTAAAAACTGCCCAAGAGGTTGATCATGACCCACTGTCTCAGCTTTAAAATGAGCAGAACACTGAAAAAGGGTCATCGGAAGCCAGGCAGAGGAGGAGGACACACTGCCCGGGTCAGGGTAGGCAGTGCTCACGTGAGCTCTCCCAAAAACTTCCCCCAAAGTTGGACAAAAGACTTGTATTTTATAAAGCCGCCTCCATTTCCAGAAAATTAGAAAATATTATCCTATCACTAATCTCACCTTGCCTTCTAGATTGTATCTTCATTGATGGAATTCCAACATTTCATACACATTCTTTAATTGTTTTGTTTTTTTCTGGCTCAGATTCAGTGAGTGTCCATTCCATTAAGGTAAAAAATGTGTCCTTTTGAATCCACCTAATGATTTTCATCCCTGTCTCATATTACAGGTATGAGTACTTTGGTTTTTTAGTTTTACTAATTTGTATAGAACAATATGGACAAAATGCAATATATGTACTATAACTGCATAAACACAACCATTGAAATAAATAAAACAATGCTTCAAAAAGTGCAGAGTTGATTGGCAGGTAGAACTGGAGCTGTTGGGATTCAGTGTACCAAAAGTGATTTAGAGACAGGTGTCTGTTAAACTTCTGTGGTTTCAATCAACAGAAAACAATTCCTGCTAACATAAGCAATAAAGGAGTTTATGAAAAAGAAACTGAGTGCCTCGAGGAATTAAAGAGTCGAAACATGCAGTCTCAGGAAAGACCAGGAAACCTGCAGGGAAGCTCCTGGCAACCGGGGCATAGGACTGTCATGGGAATAATGTAGTTCCCACCATTTTTTGTTCTTGAATTATTTGCCTCACCATTCAAACTCCATGAGGGAGAGTCTGTTTAACTTAACCTGGAATGGCAGAAACCATTGGCTGCTGTGGCAGAGAGAGTGTATGCCCCCCCCAATAGCTCATGTACGTGGCAGCATTTCCCAGCCTACCTTCCAGTCAGGGCTGGGCCATGTGACTGATTCTGGCCAATGGGCTGTGAGAGGAAGTGAGGTGTGTCTCTCCCAAGATGAGACAGTTACCAGCTGCCTTGCTCCTCCAGCCTTCTATTGCCTGCTGAGGCTACCTCCGAGGCCTCATGCTGCAGATGACATGAGCCCCATCCTTACCTCTATCACCGGACTGGAAGCTCAGGAAGACAAGCTTCATAACTGCTCACCGCAGGGCCTGGCATGCTGCAGATGCTTGGTAAGTACATGCCAAATGGAGAAATTAATACACAAATAATTCCTAAAACCCTGGGTGCCTTTTTTCATTTACCTTTTCATAAATGAAAGGGTTGCCAGACATAAAAATTAAAGGCGAGAAACCAACTGGAGAAACTATTTACAAAACCATGAGCTTCTTGAAGGTAGGAGCTGGGTATCATTCAACTTTATATGTCTGGTGCCCAGTGCTGTGCTGACCCATGAAAAATACCCAACAGATGTTTGTTGAATGTTGGATAAAGGGAAGAATGATTGCATGGATGGATGGATGAATGAATGGATTGGTGCATGCCTATAGGTATGGATGGATGGATGGATGGATAAACTGCTGAGTTGGAGGGCAGTTGCACCCCATCAATAAACTAGTGTTTGTTTCACCACATGTCTTTTGGGATCAACTATCATCTCCTGGAGAAACTGAAGAACACAAGGCAGCTCAGCAGTGGAAATGCAATCAGTCAGTCTCTAACCACCCTTGGAGAAACCACCACCACCTCCACTGTCCAGGCCCTGTGAGAGTCTCTCTCTCTCTCTCTCTCTGACACACACACACACACACACACACACACACACACCCCTAGTCCTTGGGCTCTTGGCTGACCAGCCATAAGAAGAGAAGGTTGTAACATTCACCTCTAGGTTCTGAAGAGGTGGTAACATTCACTTCTAGGGGATATCAAGTTAACTCTTCAGAGTGGTGGTCCTCTTGGACACTGGGGTGTTGGGCATCCAAACCCCAGTGTCATGCTGTGGACACGCCCGCCCTAGTTGGGTCAGCTGGTCAGAAGGGGAGGACTAATTCCCTCTTCACCATCCTGGTCTCCTGCCTCCACCATCTCAAGTTTTTCAGTGGGGAATGAGCAAGTCATGGAAAAGGAAGAGAGGAAGGAGTGTAGGGTGGAAAGTTCCAGAACTGGGATAAGTCCCTCTTACTTCCTGCCACTCTCTGCCCAATATTCCAGAACAAGGTGGAGTGAGTCACCAGGAAGGAGACAAGGGTAGGGTAAGTAGCAGCAAGATGCAAGACTCTAGGTTATTAGCACAGAACGGAAACAACGAATTCCTGCTGCTGAAGGGTTGATGAGACAATGTGAGGCAAGGGTTGCCAGACATAAAAATTAAAGGCAAGAAACCAACTGGAGAAACTATTTGCAATAAGTAGTAAATATCTGAAAAACTGTATATAAAGAGTTTCTACAAATTAATAACCCAGCAGAAAAGGGGCAAAGAATAGAACAGGAAATTCACAAAAAGCAATTCATAAAATGAACCTAAATATCACATAAACATGTAAAAAGATATTTAAACTCACTGGTCATCAGGGAAGTATATTCAGAGTTGTCAAGAGTGTGAAGCAACTGGGCTCTGGTATAACAGTGTAACAGTGCAGCTTTGGAGGAAAACTCTTTGGAAGTCTCTATCAAAATTTAAAATCGAGAAAAAAAATTAATCCAGCAAATCCACTTATAAGAAGGTATCCTGCTGAAAACTCCCACATCTGCACATGGAAATGTTTACAATAATGTTCTAGGCAATATTATTTATAATAGGGGGGAAAAAGTTTAAATCTACATGTCCATCCATGTTAAATAAATTAGGAAATATTCCTACTGTGAAAAATAGTGTAGCTGTTATTAAAGTCAATGCATAATGCTAACATGGAAAAAACATTTACGACGTATTCTTATATGGGTGGAAAACAAGTCACACAGTGTTAAGCATATGATCCCTTTCATGGTTAAAAAAAGCTAAATGTGTAAATCAAGACAAATGCCAAGAGAAAAGTCTGGAAGGAAGGATGCATACCCACCTATTGCTTAGGAAAGGGAGTGCAATTGGACAACAGGGCCATAGTGAGGAGAAAGGGAATAGGGACCTTAAATTGAGAGAGAGAGAGACAGAGAGACAGAGAGGTGAAACCCTGAAAAGAAGATTTATTTGATTGCCTGATGGACTCACGAGGAACAGCCTTATTAAAAAAAATTATCCAAAACTGATAAAGTCAAGAGGACAACTACTTGTCCTTTTAAGCGTATTTAATCTTTTAGGAAAATGTTCCATTGTTTGACTTTGCTATTTATCATTAATAAAGGTGTCAGTCTCTGTGAAGTTCATGTTAAGTTGGGTCCCATAGAGATTCAAATGATTTCTGTTCAGTAAAAAAGATAACCCCAAAGATTATACTTTATTGCCCTGTAGGACTTTAACTAGTTTTATATCTAACCCAGCAATCCTATCCTAACATTCCTTTATTAAATCGCTTATCAATACCCAGCTCCTCGATTGTTCTTGAAATCAGCATTACCATCTGGCTGAGCTGAATAAAATCTTTGATTTGTGTTCTTTCTAATTTGTTCGAGTTGTTTATTTTAATCTTTTTTGAAAATTATATTTTGACAGGCTGGAAGGAGAGCCCCGTGTGCCACCCCAGACCAGTGCCCAGGGCCCCAATCCCTTCTTCCCTCCTTGCGGGTCTTCTTCCAGCCTCCTCCCTACCCAGCCCTATCCCCATCCCCACCGACCCGAGGAAGGCTGAGGCCTGGGCCAGAGACAAGAGACACAGAAGAGGCGAGAGGGCCGGGCTGGCAGTGGGAGAACGCGGGCTCACTCAGTGCGGGCTACCCCCAGCGGTTCACGGTGACACCCGTTCCAGGACTGGGAGTGGTCAGGGTGAAGCTGCAGACGAGGCGGCGCCCAGCTCCAACACATGCCATCTGGAGAAAGGGACAGGGAGTGTCCCCGGAGCCAAAAAGAGACCCAGAGCCCTGAGGTCCGGAGAAGTCAGGCCAGCGCCCAGAGCCAAGGCAGGGAGAGGGGACTTCAACTACAGAGAGAGGGGACTTCGGGTCGGGCCGAAACGCGCGCCTGCCTCGCCCATGCCGGGACACGGGGAACCTCCCCCGGTCTCACCCGCGCTGTGCCGCGCCCTGGAGGGAGCGGAGGGCTTGGGAGGGGTGCTGGGCGGGCCGCCTGTGGCTGGAGGGACCTCTTGAGGCCACAAGCCACCGGAACCCGAGCCAGGCGCACCCAAGACGCCTCACGCCAGCAGCCAGGCCGCCCCTGCCTCGGCTCCCGCGGCCCCCGGGGCTCCCCTCGACCGCAGGCCATGGGCGAGTACCGGGTGCGTGTGGCCACCGGCTCCTTCCTGGGCTCGGGGACCTGGGACAACGTGTCAGTGAGCCTGGTGGGACCCGCAGGCTGGACAACTTCGGGAAGGACTTTAACCGGGGCGCGGTGAGTGCCGGCGCCGCCCACCCCGGCCCCTCGCTTGCTTCCCACCGCGCCCGCGAGAGCCACACGAGCCTTGCCCTCTGCCCACCGCCCCCAGGAGGAGGACTTCGAGGTGACGCTGCCCCAGGACGTGGGCCCGGTGCTGCTGCTGCGCGTGCACAAGGCGCCCCCGGCGCTGCCGCGTCCTCTCGGGCCCCGGGCCCCCCGACGCCTGGTTCTGCCGCTGGTTCCAGCTGGTGCCGCCGCGGGGCGCCCCCTGCGCTTCCCCTGCTACTAGTGGCTGGAGGGCGCGGGGAGCCTGGTGCTGCGGCAGGGGGCAGGTGAGGGGCAGTGGGGTGGGCTGGGGGGCAGGAGGGACACGGGAGGGGGCAGGGGACTGGTGCTGGGGGAAGGGCAAGGGGGGTGGAGAGGGGAGCAGGTGGGGCCACCGGTAGGGGGCAGAGGAGGACGCCGGTGGGGCCGTGGGAGGGGGAGGGGACTGGCGGGCTGTTGTGGACACAGTGGGGAGCAAGGCAGAGGAGGGGAGGTCAGCTGGGGGTGACATGAGGAAGGAGGAAGCGAGATCATTGGGTGGAATCATAGCTGGGGAGCTGTTGAAGGACAAATGATGGGGGAGGAATGACTAGTTGTGACAAGAGGATCAGGTGAGGATGTGGGGAGGCCAGGAGGGGAGGAGGGATGGGCTAGTAGAAAAAGAACAGGACTGGGGGGCAGGCTACTGTAGCCAAATAAGGCGGGGTGGACATGGCTGTGGCTCCATCCTTTCTCTGCCCACCAGCTCTGCTCTTTGGCCCCCTCTGGCCTCAGCTGTTGAGCTGGGGTCATTGAATGGACAGGGCAAACTCCAGCTGCTGAGGCGGAGTCTGCTTTGGATGGAAGACGGAGCAGGCAGGGGCTTCTCTGTCCCGGGAGGAAGAGGTGAAACAGAGCAAGAGGCCAGTGGCTGGCTGCCATTCCAGTTCAGAGGTGCCCCTACCCCAGGTCTAAGGAGAAAAAGAGGAGAGGCTGGGGTGCTGAGAGGTGGGGGCAGGTCCCCCTCTCACTCCTTCCCTCCACCAGCCAAGGTCATCTGGCAGGACAGCCACCCTCTGCTCTATGCCCAGCGCCAGGCACAGATTCAGGAGAGGCAGCAGAAATACCGATGAGCAGCTCAGGAGGTCTTCAGGCTGGTGATCCCTAGAGTCTGCACCCTTGCACCTGCCCAGTTTTCTTCAGACAAAGGAGTTCCCTTGCTCCTGCCCTCAGAAGTCAGCTGAGTCTTAGATCTATCCAAGAACTGGACTTCCCAAGTCCTGGCATACACCCTCTCAGGAGCTCCCAGTCCCAAAGCACTACCTGCACAACCAGGCCAGGGACCCCCCCTCCCTGTTACTCTTTTCAGTCCCTGAACGATGAGGTCCAGCCATCAGTGACTCAGTCTCATCTCCTTCTCTGCCCTTGCCCAGGCGGAGTGAATTTTTCCCAGGGATACCCTGCTGCCTCGATGCTGAAAACCTCAAGGAGCTCGATCCCAATCTGCGCTACTCTGTCACCAAAGAAGTCAACAAGAAATTCCACCTCGCCTCCCTGTGAGCCTGCCCAGCCCACCCCCACCCTTGATTTCTGTGCCCGGGATCCCTCCTCAGCCTGTGCCATTCTGTCTTTCTTTCTGCAGGAACGGTGTCCTAAAACTGAAGGGACTGCTGGACAGTCAACGGCGGTGGAGAAGCCTGGATGAGATCCAGCGCACCTCTGTCTTCCCCAAATCACAGGTGTCAGGTCTGCAATGTGAGGGAGGGTGAGGAGGCTGTGGCAGGGCCAGAGAGTCCTCAGTGGTGACCTTGTGGGACTGAGAACCAGAGAGCCGGAACTGCAACATTCTGGAAATCACAGGACTCACCCAGTGCTGTCATCAGTTCTCTCCCCTGTCCTTCACAGGACCTCCTTTCTGCCCTGAGAAGACACATCTCCTGCTGGCAGGGCTGGCCTCTGTGTGGGAAGAATGGGGGGGGATGGCTGAGGGACCCTGGGAGGATGCCCCACCCCAAATGTTCTCCCTCGAGTGGGCTAAGGCCTGCTGTTCGCCCAGCTGTGCTCACCTCACAGAGCTTTCGTGAGAATAGCCAGAAAGTAAGTTCTAACAGCCCCATTGTCTTGTCAAGGCAAGCAGGGTTGCAAACACTTCCTGGCACAAATCTCCTTTCTCGCCCTCTCTGGACGCCTGCAACCTCTGCCCGTACCCCCTTAGCAAGCCAAGCTCTTAAAGCTGGTGAAATTAAGTCAGGGCCTTGGGGTCTGTTTGCTGGTTATCCCCCTCCCCCAACTTCATACCTACTTCTTCAAACTGTCCCCAGCACTGAGTTTCTCTGAACAACTGGAAACACCTGTCCTATGAATATCCTTACCAAGTTAGCAACAAATGTCCGAAGCAGAAAGACATTTTCTTTTCATGATTGCATCTGCTTTGTTAGGGCCTTGGCAGGCAGACCTGAAAACCAAACTCAGTTGGCAGATTCAGGCACATCTACTCTCCAATATCCTCATCCCCCTGGGCACACTGTGGGTTCAAACTACACATGATGAACCCTTGGTTCAAAAATCCTAACACCAGCCCCGGGCCCCAAAGTGGTGCAGACTCTTTTTGAATGATCACTCACTCTCATTTAACAAATTATCCAGACTGCCTCCTGGCAAAGTTGTGGGAGGATGGGACATGGGACTGGTGAGTTTCGACAGAGCATTGGAGGAGCCCCTGGAGAGCGGAAACCCAGTTAGGATGGGCCGTGCTGACATCCAGCATTCTTCAGTCCTCTGATATTCTCAAGTTCTACTTATCCTAGATGCAGTCTTACTGCACACTACAGAGCCCCTTAGGCCTCCCCCCACCTTCCTTCCCTTGGGTTGGGCCAAGGGAGTTTTGGTCATTCCTCATGCAAACCCAAACCTCCAATCCCTTATTTTCTGAGAAACCACTCACTAGTAAAGTCACCTGGCCCACCCCACCAGCATCAGGAAGTGACCGTGCTGGAAAGCTGGAGATGTGTCTGAGAGTGGTGGCAGTGCTGGAGGCAGGGGACCAGGGGGACCCATCCATGCCCACCCCCTACAGAGTATGTGTTTGAACATTGGCGGGAGGATGCCTTCTTCGCCTCCCAGTTCCTAAATGGCCTCAACCCTGTCCTGATCCGCCACTGTCGCTGCCTCCCAAAGAACTTCCCAGTCACGGATGCCATGGTGGCCTCAGTGCTGGGCCCTGGGACCAGTCTGCAGGCTGAGCTGGAGGTGAGGGGCCCAGGAGTCCAGCCTCCCTTCCCTCCCCTCCCAGTGCCTTCAGGAGCCCACACACTATTTCTTCCAGTCCCCCAGTCCCCTAGACCCTGTCTCTTCCACCCAGCGCTGGCTGCCCTCTGTTCCCTGTCCCCAGCCACTCCTGTCAAGCCTCCTCATTCACAGCTTGCCCTACCCTTTCTCTGGGAGAGGGAGGGGCGTCGTTCTGAGATGGCGAGGGCTGAGGTGGCAGGGCATTGGCAGAGCCCCACGGCTCAGAAACCATGGCGATAAGTTGGTTGTCATGGTTACTGAGGATGCCCTACAGCTGGTCAGCTGAGCACCCCCCTGAGCTGTGGGCTGTCCCCTCTTTAGGCTACTGGGATGAGAAGTGCCCAACCCCAGGAAAGTGCCTTCTGCATGGGCAGGCTCTGGCCTCCAGCGGGGCTCACTTCTCTCCCTGTCTATCTCTGATGTTTGGGCCTGTCCACCGCAGAGGCACCTCCGATACTTGGGCCAGGGGTCTCTTTCTTTGGAACCTGAAGGTGGCTCTGGGCTTAAACGCCCCACTGATTCCAGGGCATGAAGTTCCTTAAAGTGAAATACCGCCAGGTTCAGAGTAACTTCCCCTCCCTCCCCCAAGCTTCCCAGAACCGTCCTCCTCCTCTTCCTCTCCTCCTGTAGAGGGGCTCTCTGTGCCTGGTGGAACAGGCCATGCTCTCAGGCCTACGGCCCAGCACCGTTAACGGGAGGCCCCAGTTCGTGGCTGCACCTCTGACTCTGTTGCACCAGTGTCCCAGCGGCCGGCCCCTGCTGCCCCTCGCCATCCAGGTCAGCAAGGCAGGGGGCTGGCAGGCTGGGGGGAGCAGGTCAGATCCTCAGGATGACTGCAAGGTGCCTCATCCTGGCACTGCTGTTCCTGGGGCTAGACCTCGCCTCTCCAATAATCCCGCCCAGCCTCTCCCTAGTTTGTTTTTTCCCTAGTTTTTCTGTTTTGTTCTCTTTGACTTCCATCTTGATGGAAAGATTGTGATATTCGATGTCAAAGAACAAATTCCAACTTGACATGAGTGTCAGAATCGACTCTACTGAATCATGCATCTTTGACAGTTCGATCATGTTTCCAACAGTTAAAAACAACCCCTCTGGCAGGTGTCCCCATATCCCCCCTTCCCATCCTTCCAGCCTCTGCCTTGCACAACTGGGGATCTGGATGACAGGGCTGATACAAGGGAATCTGCCCCATGTGGCAGTAAGGTTGCCTTGAGGCACTTCACCTCTCAGAGAGATTATTATCATCAATTTTGTGTTACCAATGAGGAATCTGAGTCACAGAGAGGTTAATTAACTTTCCCAAGGTCACACAGCCAGTAAGGGAGTTGGCTGTGTAATTTGGCCCCGTGGACGTGGTAATGGGCTATACTTCTGCAATTTCTGTCTGATGCCTGCCTTCTCCCTGCCCCCCACTCCAGATCACTCAGACACCTGGCCCAGACAGTCCTATCTTCCTGCCCAATGACCCAGCTGAGGACTGGCTCCTGGCCAAGACCTGGGTGCGACACTCAGAGTTCCTGGTGCATTAGATGGTCACTCATCTGCTTCGAACCCACTTTGTGGCAGAGACCTTTGCTTTGTCCATGCTGCGGCAGCTGCCCATGTGCCACCCCATCTTCAAGGTAGGAAGGACCCCTCCTCTCAGTGCCTGCAGCTGTGGGGGACCTGGGGCTGCCTCATCTGACCCCTGACTCGGGCTCTCCCCAGCTGCTCATTCCTCATTTCCTCTACACCTTTCACATCAACATCCAGGCCCGCACTGGACTCTTTGCACTGGGGAAGCTCACTGACCAGGTCAGAGCCCTGGAGGCCTGGGATCCTGGGGGTTGGCAGAGGGGGCCAGAAGGGATCTGAGGTTCCATCCAGACCCCCTGCTCCTGGCAGCAGCGGGCTCTCTGCTCATTACAGTTGATGTCGTTGGGAGGGGTGGACTGCCTGGAGCTGATTGCCAAAGGGCTGGCAGCTGTCACCTACCGCTCCCACTGCCTGCCCCACCAGTTGGCTGACCGTGAGGTCCAGGATCTTGCCCACTACTACTACAGAGACGATGCGCTCCAGATCTGGGCGGCCATCGAGAAGTGAAGCTCCCCTGGGGCTGAGAGTTCTGAGCCTCTCACCCTGGGCTATATCTCTGTGGGTTTGTTCAACTTCTGCCCCCCCCCCACTGCTCTCTAGCAGCCCCTTCCTGCCTCCTCTTCATCCTTCCCAGCTGTGGACCTTGGGCAAGTCACTTAACTTTTCTCTCTGCTTCTTCAGATGATAATGGAGGTCATAAGAGCATCTACCTCATAGGTTATTATTAGGATTAAAAATAAAACCCTAAGAACAAATCTCAGTGAAGAGGATGTGCTCTCTGAACATTACTATTAATGTTCGGGGGTGGGATGGGGTGGCCGGCCAGCACAGGCGTAGGAACCCTTGACCTTGGTGTTATCAGCACCACTCTCTCCCATGAGCTAAACGGCAAGCCCTAACTATTAATATTAATATCAACTATTATTATTCACCCCATAGACAGTCACTGTGTCTTCAGGTTTTTCCCTCTAAATCTCCCTCAGAGGAGATCTCCTTGTGATGTATCTCTGGCCTCAACCTGGTGGCCAGATCCTTTTGACATATGGCCTTGTGGGTCCCCACCTCCTGCTGCTAACCTGCTTAATGACCTCCCTCAGGCACCGGGATTTATGACAGTGCTGCTGCTCATAATTGCTCATAAGGCTCCCAGTTTCTTGCAAATGGAATGCCTCATTCACTGCAGTGACTTCGCCCTCTGGAATCTGGTCCCCCCCTTCCATTCTTCCTCCTCAGCACACACTGGGCCTAGGGAGGCCAGGTACCCCCATTTCTCCCTCTCTCCCTAATCAAATATTGCCCCTGCTTCAAGCCCAGCTCATGTCTCACCTGCCCCTTGAAGTCCTCAGGGGCTCCCCCAGTGTGAACACTCACAGCAGGGGCTTCCTGTGCAAAACACTTCTTAGCAGTGGGTCCACACACCCTTCAGGAGCAATCCTATGGCTGGAGATGGATGGCTCGTTCAGGACCCATAGGGGAAATGGACCCACTCAGACAGTCCTAGCACAGAGGGGCCTGGTGTCTAATCCTTCCCTAGCTCAAAAGACTGGAACTTGGTCTAGCTCAAAAGACTGGAACTCAAGTGCCTGCAGGACCAGCAAGCAGAAAAAGCTAGGGAAGAGGGGCAGGCAGGGACTGTGGCCAGTGGAGAACTCAAATTTGTCTGATGGGGACAGTGGAGACCTGGCTATGATTGTTGACAGAGCTTCAGATTTTTCAAGAGAAACCAGACATCTTCTAATATTTAAATGTTGGCAAGTGATTCAACTTGAAAAGCAAACCAAAAAAAACTTTCCAGCCAATCAAAACACACATGCAGATCAACCATGGCCCCCAGGCCCTCGGTTTGTACCCCCAGGTGAAGATTGCAGCCTCAGGTGTGAAGCTCAGCTCTGCAGTTCATACTCTGTGTGGTTGGCTAGGTTCCTTCCTCGGTCTCAGTTTCCTCTTTTTGGGGCAGCTGGTCTTACAACCCACGCCCCTGGGCAGCACTAGCTCCAAACTGTTAGTCACTGTGTATTCCTGGATCCCCAGCTTTGTGACCGATATCGTTGGCATCTCCTACCCGGATGACAGAGCCGTGAGCAGGGACTCGGAGCTCCAGGCTTGGGTCAGGGAGATCTTCCAGGATGGTTTCCTAAGCCGCAGGAGCTCAGGTAAAGTGACCATCCCTGCTGCCCACCTCTAGACCCCACTTCCCTGGGGCAGCAGCCCCTTGGATCTCAGCTCTGTTCTCTGCACCCCACTTCGATCCAGGGGTCCCCTCCACCCTGGAAAACTGTGCTGGCCTCATCCAGTATCTCACCATGATCATCTTCACCTGCTCTGCACAACGTGCTGCCGTCAACAGTGGCCTGGTGAACCAGGGCCGGTCCTGAGGGAAAAGCCGGATCACGGGAGGAGCGGCCCTAGCAGAAGACTGGCATCTTTGTGCTGATTGAGTTTGGGGGTCAGTTTGAATTTAGTGCCTGGATGCCCAATATTCCCACCTCCACGCGGCTCCCCCCACCCACTGCCAAAGGCCAGACAGACCTGGTGGCCTCACTCCCTGAGGTCAATGCCACGTGCCACACCCTCGTGGTCTTTTGGGGTGTCAGCAATGAAGCCAAGGACACTGTAAGCAAGGCCCAGGGTGGGGGCGGGTGGGCTGTTAGGTTCCAGGAGAGTGGGTGAGGAAGGGATCCTGGGGACAATGAGATACTGGGGTAGGGGCTGGGGGGAGAGGCACACTCAGCAGGCGGGGCTCCCAAAGGGGCAGGGCTTGGAGTGACTGGGTTGCTGGTGAGTGTGCTTTAGGGTGCTATGGATTTAAGGTACTAGGGTAGGTGGCACTTAGAGTGGTCTGGGTTTCAGAGTGGACATGGATTGGGGTGGTGTAGGTTTTTTGTAGGTTGGTGGTATTTTGCCTAGCTGGGTGCATGGTTTAAGTTTCAAGTTGGATGGGTCTTGAAGGGTCTGGGTCCCCTAGGTTGAGGGGGCGGGTGTTGGGTGGACAAAGTCCCAGGTCGCGGGGATATAAGATAGCAGAATCGCCGTGGGGTGGAAGATGCGGCCGAGGTAGGTCCCAGCCTTTGCTCCCGCGGTCCCCAGCGGCGCCTGGGCACCTACCCGGACGAGCACTTCACGGAGGAAGCCCCGCGGCGGAGCATCGCCGCCTTCCAGGGCCGCCTGGCCCAGATCTCGAGGGGCATCCGGGAGCAGAACCGGGGCCTGGCGCTGCCCTACCCCTACCTGGACCCCGCGGTCGTGGAGAACAGCGTCGCCGTGTGAGCCCTGCCCAGCCGGCGCCCCAGGAAACGGCCGCGCACCCACGGCCCAGAGAAAGTCTGAAGTGTGTGTGGGGGGGTGTTTTTTAAAATTTCGTTTGCTTTATTTTTTATTTTATTTATTTTTTTTAAGTGTTTTTTTTTTTTTTTTTTTTTTTTGGAAAACAGGAGGGTGCAGGGCCGGGGTAGGAGAGGCGGGAAGTGCGCCCTAGATGGAAACGCTGTTCTCGATCAGCACCGGGTCCAGGTAGTAGTAGGGGACCGGGAGGCACTTGTTGCGCTGGCGGATGTCGTGCGAGATCTGCGCCAGGCGCTGGCGGAAGGCCTCCATGCTCCTCCGCGGGGCCTCCTCCACGAAGTGGATGTCCGGGAAGTGGCCCAGGGGCCGCTGCGGGCGCAGAACCGGGCTGCTGGGGTGGAGCCCGCAGCCCCCACCCCTGCCGTCCGGGCCTGCCCGAGGCCCTGGCCCTCCACCCTGTCCCTTCAGCAGCTTCTCACTCCCTGCTCTCTGCCCTTGACACCACCCCCCGCAACTATCCTTGTGCATCCTCCAGCTCCCAACCCCCCGCCTATGCCCAGAGTCCCCCAACCCCATCCCCACCCCTCACCCTGTCGTCAGGCTCCCGGCTGAGCGTCCAGAGCACCAACAGCACAATGCACGTGGTCCTCACATCCGGCAGCGTGTCCATGAAGGTCTCCGGGGTGGTCAGCCCTTTGGCCTGCATTGGTGGGTTTCGCATGGATGATGGAAAGTTGGGCATCCAGGAGGTGTATTCCAGCTGGAGGTGGGGTAGAGGACGGGCTCTGGGCCAGAGAGCACCGCAGGAGTGCCCTGCCACCAGGCTCTGACCACCCTCTCCCCCATCATTGACTTGGATTCCTGCCTCAGTGGGCTGAGGCTGGGCTGCCTTGGGTTAGGCCAGGGCTGGGGCTGGCTTTGGGGCTGCCTTGAGGTGAAGACTGGAACTGGGGCTGAGGCTGGGGCTGAAGTTGGGGTAGGGTCTGAGTTGGGGGCTGAGGCTGGGAGGCTGGGACTAGGCTTTCGGTGGAGACTGGGGTTGAAGCTGGGGCTCTGGCTGAGACAAGTTGGGGCTGAACTAGGGATTACCGCTGAGGTTGGGTTTGAAGTTGGGCTGGGACTAAGCTTAGGAGGCCTGGGACTGGTGAACACAGGTACCTGGCCTGTGTTGACAGCTGCGTGCCTGGCAGAGCAGGTGTAGATGACAATGGTGACATATCGGATGAGCTCAGGCACCGTTCGCAAGCACGTGGGGAAGCCTACGGGGCAGGGGAAAGCCCAGGCAGTGTCAGTCCTGCCCCAGTCCCGGCTGCCCGGCAGAGGGCGCCACCAAGCCTGGCTTTCCCTGTCCTGCCAACACTCCAAGCCGCCGCATCCACGCTCTCATCCTGCCTGCTTGACCCTCCTGCGGCCACAACCCCTTCTCCCCCAATCCAGACCACAAGACTGGGGGGGGGGCTTGGCAGGCACTGGCCAGATGTCCTCTGGGGCTACTTCTGGTGGAGCCCTCAGATCTCAGATCTTCCAATTCCCCTAGGAGGGCTTCTCTGGTCCCAGGCCTGTGGGGGGGAGAGGAGGGGAGGCAGGGAGGCTTCCCTCCTTTAGAAAGAGTCCTGGCTTTCCTGCCCCGACTCAGCGTGGCTCCCCCTTGGTCCCCTCACCACCTCCAAGACTCTGGGCTCACTCCGAATGGGTTTCCCAGTAGACTGGCTCTCACACCTCGTCCCTACCGAGCCCTCCCTAGCAAGCTGCTTGCCTCTATTTCCTGTTGTCCCACGTGAGCAGGCAGCCCTGGTTGCCATGGTGACCCCGGGTTCCAAAAGCCCAACACATTCAAACCAGACCCGTCACCTTCCTCCCAAACCGCTCCTCCTTCTGGGCTTTCAGCTCAAGGAATGATGCACGCCACCCACTTAGTTGCAAAAGCCTGAAACCTGGAAATCACCCTTGGCCCCACCCTGCCCCCACCCCACCCTCACCACCAAACCCAAATCAATCACCAAGTCCTGTCATTTCTAGCTCCCAACGAGCTCTGGCATTCTCTATGTCCCCAGCAGCCCTCACCCTAAGTCAGGTCCCTGTCACCACCCTCTTGGACACCATAACAACTTCTCAGACTCTCCTGATCATGGGTGCAGCCTAATATTCTAACATACAAATCTGATCTCACAAGCCCCTCAATGATTCCCTGTGGAGTTCACGGTCATTTCAAACTCCTTAACCAGACTGTGAAGCCCCTGCTCATGGCTTCAGCCTTAGTCATTGGGAGCCTGCCCACCTCCCTCCCTAAGCTCCAGCTACACGGAACTGGATCCCAGAACTCACTACGCTCTCTGGCTTTCCAGCCTTTCCATACGCTGCTCTGCTCAGAACTCTCCAGCACCCCCTCAGTCCTCTCTCATCTCCCGGCTAACTACCCCATCTGCAGATCTTAGCTAGGTGTTAGCCAAGAAGTGAAATCCCAGTTAGATCTCAGCTTGCCTCTCCCCATCCCCACCTTCTACCCACCACCCCTCCCCAGGCTGGGTTAGATGCCTTCCCTGGGCTCCTACCGCTCCCTCCCTGGGCTTCCCTCCAAACGGCACCAGTCCTGCTGTAGTGTAACTGCCCGCTTACTCGAGTGAAACACCCCTGACCCCAGATTGTGAACTCCTTGAGGGCAGGCGCCTTCATCAGTCTCATTCCCTTTTGCCTTCTCAATAGCCAGCACAGTGTCACATCGTAGATGCTCACTAAATATTCGTTGAGTGTAGACCCAAGTGGCATGACCTCAGGATGCTCCCCCGCCCTCTCCCGGAGAATGCCAGCTCCCCTCGGGCCCCAACCTCCAGCACACTCTGCCCTTTCCTGTTGGAGCTTACACCCCATTTTTCAGCCCACAGTTTGTTTCTGGGGTGGGGGACTGGGACCCCTCCAGACCTCTGAAGAGATGACAGCCCCTAAGCTCAGACAGGGGCCAATGACCGGCCATGTTTTCCTCCCCAACCTCTCTAAGATGCCCCTGCCCCAGGGGCCAGGGAAGGACCCTGCCAAGTTCTTAGGGCAACGATTTGGCCTCCTGTAGCCCGCAATGAAATATGTTCCCATCCAGCCCAGGAGGGCCCTTGTGGGCCTGCCTGGAGGCGACCCCTCTGCCCCAGGTCCCCAAGGGTGCCCTGGTGCCCAGGCCCATACCTGAGCTTTCGCGCCCTAGGAGGCACTCCTTGAATATCTCCTGCACCCAGGACTGCAATTCCGGGTCACCCTCCACAGCTGTGTCACTCGGGTAATAATAGGTGATGATCTCTGTCACATACCTGACCAGGGGAGAGGGCCTCAGTTTGGATCCTCCCTCCCCTGCCTCAACTGTGCTGCTCTAACCTCCCCCAGGATGTGCTGGCCTTGGCTGGCCCCAGAGCTGCCACAGGCTTGTGGGTGGGCAAGGTCAGGAGATACAAAGAGCTCTCCCTAATAAGGGTCAGGTGAGGTCCACAGGCAGCTCAGAGCCCAGACGGGGTCTGGCCAGCAGACGTGGGCAGGGGGCCAAAGCAAGGCAGGGCACCCGGGCTTAGGGAGCAGGTGTGTGATATACACACAGACCCCGGGATCGTCCCCAGAGCCAAGCCCCTGAATGACACCAGACCCAAGCTCACGTCCTTAAAAACTCCCCACACCCCCTTCAAAAGCCTGGGGTGTCCGCCTTGAGTGCCACCCACTGCTGTCCTGACCTCACCTCTCCAGTGCATCCCACACTGCCAAGCTATCATCACGGTAATAATAGCCAGGCAGATCCTGGACCCCACGCTCCACGAAGTCATTGGGGAGGTAGAGGCTTTCATAGGTGATCTCCGACAGAGCCCTCACCATCACTTCAGCAAAGCCCTCCAGGCCCAGGGACATGCTCTGTTAGGGAGGAGACAGCCCCTGGAGCTGGATGGGCATCCCTGCAAGGCCTTCTCTCAGAATCACACCTGCCTCAGGTCCTCCAGGAGTCTAGCGAGTGCACCTCTAACCCCAGAGCCAGCCTCCCCCACCTCCAGGACCTCTGGCACTCCATGCCAGCACCCCCATCCCCTGCCTCTGCTCCTTTCTAGACTTAGCACCCACTTAACCAGTCCCCTCCCTCAATGCCCCCTTATGATCCAAAGACAAGTGAGAAGTCCTGCCTTTAGTCTAACTGCAAAGGCCAGAGGAAAGCCAATGTCTTGTAGGAGCTGGGGGCAGAAGTCTTACCCTGGCAGAGAGCCCCCCTTCATTGAGGAGGAGGGCCCGCCCGATGCTATTGATCTGGACCGTGTATCGGGTATGGGGGATAAGGAGCTGTGAGAGAAAGCAAGGAGGATGATGAGAGAGGGCCGAAGTTCCCCCAAAGGGCCTCAGCACCCCCCATTCTATAACATCTGACCTCCTCACTTTGGGAAGTCCCCTCCCCAAATCCCCCTCCAGCTGCCTCCCCTGGGCTGACAGGAATCCCTCTGACTGCTAAGTGTGCCAGGAAGGGCAGTGATGCTTCATAGAGGTCCCCTCACCCCAAGCCATACCTTGTAGAGGGGGTGACACATGGGTAGCTGCCTCAGCATGGCCAGGCAGAAGGCCTCAGCGATGAGGTGAGATGCCAACAGGTGGGCGATAGCCTCGTGGCAGTAGAACTCAGCATAGCGCACCCAGGTCTTGGCCAGCAGCCAGTCCCACTCTGAATCGCTGGGCAGGAAGATGGGGCAGTTAGGCCCAGGGGTCTGGCTGAGCTGGGGGTAGGGAAAGAGGGAGGGTTAGGTGAGGGCAGAGACCCCCATACATAAGGGCCCCCACTGCAAGAAAGAGGCAGAAGGGATTCTGAGGAGGTAAAAACGCCACCTCCTGCACTCCAGTCCCTCTGGTCCACTGAGCACACCAGGGCCAACCCCTGCCCCGCAAACTCACTCTCGCTCTTCCCTCTGTGCACAGTACCTTCCTCCTGTCCCTGTCTCCACCTGGCAGCTCCCATGCATCCTTCAAGAACCAGCTCACAAGCTGCCTCCTCTGAGAAGCCTTCCTTACCTCAACCCCATGGCTGCCACATTCAGGTGTTCGGGTTGTGCACTGCACAAGGGTGCCAGCCCCTGGGGGTGGGGGTCACTGAAATCCAGCCTACACTGTTCCACTCACAAGCCAGGAGCATCAGGACTTGGCCAATTCCCCCCAGAGAAGTGCGTTTTTCTAATTCGCACGTGACCCTTGTGGGGACTTCTGAGAAGGAAACATCAGTTCCCCTCCTGCCAGACCAGACTGCCAAGACAGCAGCTGTCTGATTAGTTCAGTATTTCCAACAGAGGCCTGGCCCACAACAGAGTTGGGTTTTTCAAGTGAAATAAACCAGCTTGAGCCACCAGGCACATCCCCATCTGGTCACCTCTGTGCACATACACACAGCATGCACATTCTACACACAGGGGCTTACACACAAGGGCTCCACAGAGACCCACATGCATGCATGGGCGCACAGGCACACACATATGTGTACATGTAGGGATGCACAGCTACTCACCCCAGGCTCACCACAGGCCACACACATAGATAGGGACATCCACAAACACAGGTGTTCATGCACACACGGGGACATACATAAAGGCTACACACAAGCACGCACACTCACATGGACACACGTGCTTACACATAGATGCACACACACAGATGCACACAGGGGATACAAGTATGTACACAGGCACACGCACTCGCACAGGTGCATACACACACACAGATGTTCCCGCACTGGCAACACACTCACGCAGCAGGCCGGCCTGCACCCCAGGCACCTGGATGGCGATGGGCATCATGTTGCCCTCGGGGCTGAAGTGCAGCAGGCAGAGGGGGGCACAGTGGTGCTGCTTCCGGCCGTTGAGCTCGATGGTGGGGATGCCTTCCAAGATGCGGTAGTCTGCCAGGTAAATGTTCCCCTTCTGGGGGGGAGCGGCGGTGGGCGGGCAGATAGGCACCAACACAGGGCACCTGTGACCCATGCCTTGGCCCCCAGGAGCAGTGGTTGGCAGAGATGGGGAAGTGGGAGTGCGGGCGTGGGTGGGACTCATGCAGGTG
The DNA here is from genome assembly GCF_027409185.1 of Cynocephalus volans. Classification (NCBI taxonomy): domain Eukaryota; kingdom Metazoa; phylum Chordata; class Mammalia; order Dermoptera; family Cynocephalidae; genus Cynocephalus; species Cynocephalus volans. The sequence goes on from NC_084469.1 coordinate 35,333,475, forward strand.
ACAGAGACCGGGATGCCCATGAGGGAGACGGGGGCTGGCAGGGGTCTCCGCTGGACTGGGCCTCACCTCCAGCTCTGCCTGCAGGCACGTTCCCTCACCCAGGAATGGGGACACCATGTCGTCCGTGACGGGGAACTTGTCTGGGATCCGCGTGCAGCGGCGGAACAAGCCTGGGTTGATGCCATTGAGGTACTGGTACCCAAAGAAGCTGTCCTCTGCCCAGTGCTCAGCCACGTACTCTAGGGGGCACGGCGTGGGGGCGTCACACGCTACCCGGTCCCCCTCAGGTACTCAGAGGCATGGGCAGAAGAAGACAGTGGGCACCGAGAGGACTCGGGGAGGAAAATAAAGTCCCCAGCCCCACCTGCAACTGCCGGAGGGGCCCAGGTAACGTTCCCAGGCAGCCGCCAGAGGGCGCGCCCGCCTGACTCGCGACCCCCCGCAGGCTCGCACCCCCTGCCCGGACCTGGGGGCCTGCCCCTCGCACCCAGGCACCGCCTGGCTCCCCGCGTTCGATTTGGGACGCCCCACCCCATACCGGAGATGATAGTCTTGGTGGCAGGGAAAATCTTCTTAATGTCCTTCAGTCTCTTCCACGGCTGCTTGCAGTCCAGCAGTCCGCGCACTTTGAGTGCCAGCGACCTGGGAGATGGGGTTCGAGGGCAGAGCTGTCCGAGGAGCTACCAAGTGCCGGCCGGGACAGTGGCAGGGCTGTCCCAGCCCACGTGGGTCTCAGAATCTCTGAGTCTCAACGTCTCTGGGTCCCACGCGTCAAGGTCTTTGGCTCTCCAGGTCTCTGGTTCTCTAGATCTGTCCTTCCAGCTCCCTCTGCCCGGCCATTCCCACCCCCGGGGTGCTGTCTTGGAGGCAGTCACGAGACGGGGAGAGGGACAGTCTTCGCAGGAACCCTCCCTCACACACACTCACATGGGGGCCAGGCGTAAGAAAAAGGAGGCTGTCTTGAGGAAGGAGAAGCGGAGATTCGAGTTCAGGAACCTGGTGGCCTTAATGTTGATGAGAATCGGGAATCCTGGAATGTAGCCGTTCCACCTGTGGGGAGAAGTGCGGGGCTGGGGCCTGGCACCCAGAGCCCGGGGGATGCAGAGGGAGCCCAGGTGTCAGCCATGGGAGGCACCCAGCACAGCCTTGGGTCCTTACTCAGGCCGATTGGGGTTGCGGTGCCGCCGGACAGGAGGGTGGTAACTGGGAATGTTCACGTAGTTGGGGAGGCCAGGAACAAAGACCCTCCAGCTGCAAAAAGAAGCCAAGAAGGTGAGCCCTGATTTATGTGCACCCTGCAGGGCACAGAGGCCCAGAGCCATCACTGGCTCCCCGACTTCCCGTGGCCCCTGCAGGCCCCCCGGACCCTGCCGTCCTCCCCCTCACTGGTAGAAGTCCTGCTTGGCTCTGATCTCCTCTTGTCTGTGCTGCAGAAGGATGGGGAGCGTGTCATCCGCTGCTGTCTTTCCTGTAGGGAGACCAAGGAGCAGGCTCAAGGGCTGGACCCCCTCCCCTGTCTGCCCCTGCCCACGCCTGCCCACTTTAGGGAGCAGGAGTTCAGCTTCAGTCCCTCAGGTTGGCTCTCGGGGACCTGTGGCCAAGGATGGGGAAGGCCCACCCTGGGAGAGGGAGATGCATCCCCTCCCCAAATCTCAGACAAAAGGACCCGGGACCCACCCTCCTCCCTGACTCTCTACCCCTCGAGCTGGGATCTTCTGTTTCGCGTCTCTCTTCTAACCCACTGAAATGTTAATAACTGACAGCTATTTAACACTTGCTAGGCACCAGTCACTTTCTAAATGCTTTACTTATATTCATAGTTTAAGCCACACGGGAACAACCTTACAAGGCGGATGACCATTATTACAGGCCCACAAACCTTTCTCATAATTCCAAAATATATATACACATATATAGGAGAGAGAGATGAAGATATACGTATATATACATATATTTTATACGTACACATATGTACATAAACATATGTGCAGAGTTCTAAATAAAGTCTGAATTTTAAGACACCTCTGGCCCCAACTACTTTCATGATCATTTTACAAGCAGAAAACAGTCAATATTGCACGGGGAGAAAGCTGGGATCTGACCCGGGGCAGGCCGCTCTTGACCACCGATCCACCACCAGGTGACAAGCACCGACAGTGCAAAGCCTTTCTTAAGCTCCTTTGAGATGTTATCCCATTGCATTCTCACATTGACCCTGTGAAGTAGGTTCTGCTGTGAGCTCCATTTGACAGATGAGGGCACCGAGGCTTAGAAGAATTGGGCAATGTGCCCAGATGTCCAGCTAGGATGTGGTGCAGCTGAGATCCCTGGCTGCAGTCCCCATGCCTGCCGCTGCAGCACCACTGCTTTCCCTCATATTTCCCTTACACGGTCCCCATCGTGTCACCCTCTCCTGCATCTGCCTCAGCTCATATTGTCCTCTGGGTGAACAGTGCCCTTGGAGTTGTGCATCCCAGAGACCCAGCTTGGTTTTATCCCCAGGGCAGAAGCCTTACCCTTTCTAGGGCCCTTGAGTCTAGGTGACTCAAGTCTCCCTGCCCTGGTGTTACGTGGCAGCCACCCCACCCAGCCCCATTCCTGCCCAGCTACCCAGCATCACCCTGCCCATCCCCTGCTTCCATGCCACTCACCTATCACTGTGGGAAGATGCTCTGTGTCCCCATTGAGACCCTCCCCTCAGCATCCCACCCACCCCTAGGCCTGCCCCCTCTGCCCCCTGCTTCTCTTCTCCCCAGCTCGTCCTGTTCCCCCTCACAGGGAAAGATTCTAGTACAGGGAACCAAGAAATGGAAGAGGGGTAGTCAGCCACAGGCAGGATGGAGCTCCAGGCCCCCAGGCACCCTCAGCTCTGCCCTGCCCTCCCATCCACCTCCACAGAAGCTCAGGTGGCGGGGCCAGGGGGTAACATTCAGGGCTCCAGTCCCCATGTAATGGCTACATATTATTAGGAAGCTGATTCAAACCCACCAGACAAAGGGCTCTGGCAGGGGTGGGTGCATGGGTGCTGTCCCTTTCCCATGGGAGCAACCAAGCCACTGGGCGAACAGCTGAGCAGCCTTGGCCAGCACCTCAGAGAAAGCCCGACAGCTGGTCCTGAACAATAGGACCTCCTACTGGCGTGGATGGATCCTTACTGGATTAAGGGGGGGGCCTTTTGGAGTACCAATGAGTCCTGTTAGAGAAATAGGCTGTCCTGTTGGGGTCATAGAGAGTCCTTTGGAGCAACAGAACACCCCCTCATTCTACAAAGCACTTAATTAGGAAACCAGGGCATCGTGATAATATACAAGACCAGAGTGCCATGGAGATCTGTTGAACTAACAGGACTTCTTAGTGGAAAAACAAGGTACCTGGGAACAATGGGGCATCCTACTAGAGTAACAGGTGTGCTGTTGTAGTGGCCACATCCTCCTGAACAAACAGGGAGTCTTTTGGGAGCAGCAGGACATGCTACTGGGCCTGATAAATCAGGCCTCCTATGAGAGTACTGAGGCCTGAACTTAGGGTAACAAGGGGTCTTTTTAGAGCGGCCGCTGGCCTGTGGGTGTGGAGGGAGGACTGTGGGAGTGAGGGGGAGATGCTCTGGGAGTGTTGTCTGCGGCCAGACTCTGGGGTGCTCAGGGCAGTGCCTGTGCCTCACACGTCTCCCTTCCTCCAGCGAGCAGCCCCGCGCTGCGCCCAGGCTGCAGCAGGACTGAGGGTGATGAGTGTGAGAGGCGGGGAGCCCAGGAAGTGGCCCTGGTGGGGCCGGCGCCTGGCTGGCTGGATGGGAGCCTGGGGGTGGCTGTGCTGGGGCCACCAGGCTGGAGTGAGGGACCTCACAGCATGGGACGGCATGGCGAAGGCTCACCTGTCGCCTCCCGGAGCGCCAGGGTCTCATAGCCATCCATCCACTGGTAGGCGGGGAAGTGGTAGGTGCGGCCGCTGGGGGCACAGATCTGCACGTAGCTGCAGTACCAGGGGCTCTTGGGGAAGAAGGAGTAGCGCTCTTTGTGCAGGCGGATGATGATGAGCTCCCCCAGGTCCTGCTGGCACTGGACAGTATACTCATCCACCTGGGCGGGACACAGGGCCGCTGAGCAGGCAGGACCCAGCCTTGGCCCCTCAGGCCTCCCACTGGTCTGGCCCCTCACCCAGGCCCTGCTCATGCTGGGCGATGCTCACCTCCCTGGACTGAGATGGATAGAAAGGCAGGATACCGATCTGATCCTCGGGCTCCCCTCTGACCCCTCCAACTTGGCTGTCCCCTGATGGATCTACCCAGGGCTGGATGGGACCCCAGCCCCTCCCTCTCTCCATCCAGCTCCTGAGGTCCTGTCCTCTCCCACACCCTTCACCAGTCATCTGAGGCTGCAGGAATCATGCAGACCCCCAGGGGCTCGTGTACAAAGGAGTTGAAGTGGGGCCCAGGGCCTCCTAAGCCTCCTACAGTCTTAGAGTGGGTAGAGATGGTCCAGCCAGCCCATTTATCAAGGAAGATGTGGACATTCAGAAATGGCCACATACATAGAGTGACCTATTAAGGTCACATAGCAGCAGTGACTGGGCCAGACACAAAATCAGGTCTGAGGGCTGAGGGCCCACAGAGGATGCTTTCCATCACGGGGCAGGCAGATCCCCACTGGCCAGGCTGGTCTGATGCCATTTCAAGTCACAGACAATCCAATGCAAATTTAAGTCAGTTATGTTGCAACTTAACTTAGGAAGAGTGAGTAAGACTAGGAGAGACAGGGATGAGGGAGAGGGGGACAGAGGCGATGGAAAGGAGAGGTGAAGGGGGCAGGAGAGGTTGAGATGGGAGGGATGTGGGATGAGTGATGAGAGAGAAGGGAGAGACGAGGGAGGCTGAAAAGGATAAGGGGACAGATAAGGAAGGATGGCCTAGAGACCAGGGCCCAGGACAGAGCTGGGAGCCAGCTCCGGGGTCAGCATCAGGCCACCCATGGAGCGCACACGTTGAGAGCTCGCCCACAGAACCCCGACCCCCGTCTGGCCTGGCTTCCTCCCTGCCCTCCCCCAGCTACCCGTGCCCCCACTCACTGCCCCGGTTGCAAAATCTCTCCCAAAGTGGTTCAGCAGCTGCTTCTGGCTCTCTCCTTGGGTCCCCACGATGGTCAGCGAGATGGAGTCTGTTGTTCCCGAAAAGAGGTCAGTGCCTGTGGCCACCCTGACTTTGTAGGTGGCCATGGCTGCTCCTCAGGAGGCAAGAAGGGGCCTTAATCCCGGACACTGTGCAGGGGCCACGTGGGGGCCCAAGGCAGGCAGGAGAGTGGTGGATATGGCCAGCCTCCGAGGTGGAGGGATGGGGCAGGACGACTGGGCCCGCCAGCCGCCCGGAGCCTGGAGGAGCTGCTGCCCTCAGTGGGCCGGGACACGAGCCGGGCAGGTCGGGGTGGGGCCAAGCTGGTGGCGGGTGAGCCGGCGTCTGGTCTCCAGGCCCTCTGGGAGCTGGTGGCAGGGAGGAGCAGCAGGCAGGGCACTGGGCCTGCCTCTGAGAGGGCGGGTAGAAGATGCCTGGATGAAGGAGCCTTTAGGGTGGGGGAGCCAGTCCAGCCTGAGCCAGGGCCCTGGGGAAGTGGGGGAGGGGGCTGGGCGAGGCCCCAGATCTTTATCAGTCTAATAAGCTCCTTCCTCCTGCCTGCCCCTATTGTCTGCAGTGCTGGGCACCCCTGCTAAGCAGGACCGTGGGCAGTGGGTGACCTGCGTTGGTCTGGGGCCCCAATGGCTGGGGGTAGCGGCACTAACCTGCTGTCCAGCTGGCCTGCTGCCTGGCCATTCCTCTTTGGGAAATGGGGCAGGCAGTGGCTGCTGTGAAAAGGCCGGCCCATCCTTCTGCCCCAGGACCCAGAGTCCATGACCGGAAGGGTGGTGGGTGCTGAAGCTATGGCTCAAATGGGCACAGAGAGGCCCTAGAGACTCTACAGGGAGAGACGATCAGGCACAGGAGAAGGGGTGTCTGTTGCTTCCTGCAGGGCCAGGATCAGCTGAGGAGGGACTGGGGTTGAATACAGACTTAGGAGACAGTCGGAGTGAAACTTGGGGCATGAGAATTAAGCTAAGGAATGGATAAATAATTTGTGGCATAATCAGAACATAGAATGCTACCCAGGAATAAAACAAATAACAAGAAAATGAACAGCAGTGTGGATGAATTTCCGAAAGATGATATTGATGAAAGAAGCAAGACATTAGAGAGGACATGCTCTATTATTCCATTGATAGGAACTTCCAGAACCAGCAAACTCAGCAACTCTTTATTCGAGTCAGACTAGTGAGCACCTCTGCAGTGGGGGAGCCATGTCACAGCAGGAAATGTTCTATATCTTGATCTGGGAGGTTTATAGGGCACTTTATGCATTTTATTGTATCTTTGTTTTCCTTCAATTTAATAAAGTACACACCCTCACCTGGAAAAAAAAAAAAAGAAAAAGAAAAAGTATGAGGCCAGGAAGAAGGGCTGGAATCAGGGCCGGGCGCCAGTGGGACTGGGCTTGTTGGGAACTGGGTCATTCCTTCCCTGCCTGCCTCCCTTCCTTCTTTCCTTCGGCAGATGATTACTAAGCATGATGCACAGTGTCTCAGGCACTGTTCTAGGCACCGTAGATAGAAAGAAGAAATGAAACATACACGGTGCTTGCTGAATAGCTGGAAGAGAAGGACAAGAAACAGTAAACAATAATTTATTCACTGTATTTTGGATATTAAGGGCTCTGAAGAAAATAAACCTGGGGTGGGAGGGGGTGGGATCGGGGACTAGTTTCTGACAGGATCACAGAAGTCAGCGCAATAAGGGCTGGGATGGGTCAGGCTTTGGGACAGGAAGGAGGTGACAGGATTAAGATGAGGAGCAATGACCAGAGAGGGTCGGAGTTATACTCTCTGCAGATGACGTTTGGAACCCAGAGAGAGTGAAGAGTCACATTCCTGTCCCCTTTTTCTGAACCTGCCCTCTTCCCTTCCGCCTGCCAGGGGCAGCTCCTGCCAACCAGGAAGCGTCAGCCCCAGTTTCCTCCCTGGTGGCACCCTTCTGTCACTATTGAGGGAAGGTCACACAGTGCCTGGGCCAAGTTAGGGTTAAAGGGGGTTGGGATTCTGAGATGGAGAGAAGGTGCAGTAGGTTTGGGATCGGATGAGGAAAGGGGATGAGACTGCAGTTCAGGTTTAGTTTAGGGATAGGGATATGGTTGGAGTTAGGGGTTAAAATGATCTTCTCAAGACCCAAATCTGCTCACATCACCCCCTAGACCCCACCCTGACCCCCAATCAAGCCTGGCAGTGGCTTCTCCTTGCCTTAGGGACAATGACATTGTCCCTCCACATGACCCCATGACCTGCCTCTTTGGCTTTGTCCCCCATCATGTTCCCCTTTGCTGTCTTCTGTCGGGACTGTGTGCCTTTCATTCATTCATCAGCAGACACTAACTGAGCCCCTACTGTGCACCCAGCCCTGTGTCAGGCCCTGAGAGTACAGTGTAGCCAAAGCAAAGCCCTGCTCTCACGGCGCTTACATTCCAGTGAAGGAAACTGACAGTATTACCTAGCAACCAAATAAATTAAACAGTATGGTAAATAGTGATTAATGCTGAAGAGAAAAAATAAAGCAGGGAGGGATAATATAAAGTATAGGAAGCAAATGTTAGACACAGAGTGGCCAGGAAAAAGCTCTTTGGGAAGGGGACTTTTGCGTAAAGACTTGAAAGAAGTGAGATCAAGCTCCTTCCCACCCCAGGGCCTTGGCACGTGCTGTTCCCTTTCTATGTCTTGGACCTGGTTGATGCTTCCTCTTCTCTCTGAGCTTAGCTCAATAATTGCTTTTTCGAGGAAGGCCAAATTTAACTATTAATAGCTCTCACAGCACTGTAGCTACTAACATCTTTGATTGATGTCCATTTTCCCTAGTCAATTAAACTGTCCACAATTTAGTTTGGTTTTCTCCTCATCTCCTGGCATAGTACCTGGTACCCGAGAGACTCTCAGAACATGAATCTTAACAGTTGGATGGGTTAGTAATGAGGGTTGGAAGGGTTAGGGATAAGAAGAAGGTCGGGGATGGAGACTGAACCACCCATGGGTTTGGAATTAGGATGAAGATTCAGAGAGGAGAGCTCGGTTGGGTTAAGGGTAAGGGAGGGGCAGGGAGTGGTGGGGGATGGGGTCGAGGAGCTGGAGGTTGGAGAGGGGAGAAGGCTCAGGATGAGGGTCATGGCTGAGCTCTGGCTGACTGGCAGGAATGTCTCATCGCCTGGGCACAATACTGTCCTAGGCTGAGGACAGGAGCTGTCAGGCCGGTCAAGCACGCCTTCCTGGGCTCTGCTCAGTCACCCCGATGACTCTTGGGGAACACTGGGAGCCTCAAGATGCAAATTTGCAATCTTAGGATGCAAATTCCATACAGCTCTCCCAGCCTCCTGCTTCCTATATGCTCTTCCCCTTCCCTGGAGACTCTGCCCCCAGGGGGCTGCTAAGGCTTGGCAGGGAGCCAGGCATTGGCTTGGGCAAGTTGAGGCTCAGGGACTTGGGAAACTGCACTGCCAGGCCCCTCTGGGATGCGGAGTCCTGGGGCATATTGGGTGAGAGGCCCAAACTTAACCTTTCTAATCCAGTGGTAAGATCTCTCTGTGTGGAGGCGAGGAGCAGGCAAGGGCAAATAGGTGGCCTGGAGGACAGGGTAGTAGGGGAAGGCTTTGGGGAAACAGAGAAGGAGACTGAAATGTAGAAGAGGATGGATGTGACCACAGCGGCAAGATCTACCTCCATCCCCCAAAAGCTGCTTCTGCAAGTCACAACCCACTATCCTTAGAGCTCCCCCGAGCCAATCCCTCTCCCAGAAAAGCAGGAGTGGCAGCTCTGGGTTTGACGAGGGCTTAAGTCTGGAGTGGGAATTAGGTTCCCAAGGAAAGTAGTGATGGAGGTGGGGATGCTGGGGATGTGAATGTGGCTGGGACCATGGAAGGGATTAACGTGAGGATGTAAGTGGGGCACTCCCCAGTTACTACCAAAAGGTGGACACATGACTCTTGGTAGGTGCTCTTTGGGCTGAAGAACAGGTTCTCCTGGACCAGGGGTGGGACTCTGAGAGCAGGAGAGGCTCCTGGGAAGGATGCACGCTTGCTGGGGTGGCTCATGACAGGCCACCCACGCAGGAAGCCAGGTCCTCACTGCTAGGCACCCCTGCCCCCCACCGCCTTGCCCCACCCCAACCCCTGCAAGGCAGGGAGCAACTCCTGGGGCTGCATTCCCTTAGGACACAGAGAAAAAAACCAAATTGGGTTACTCCCCTGCTTAAAATTCACCAGAGCTTAAACCAGTGCTGTCTTTAGAATCAAATCGAAGGACCTCCCCGACTACAGGACCCTGCATGACCCGACACCTTTTCTAGCCACTCTGGCCTTCTCTGTTCCTTGAACATGTGCCCTTCAGGGCCCTTGCACTTGCCCCATCCTTGGTCTGTAACTCCTTTCCCCAAGTTGTTTCAAGAGTGTTTTGCTCCTGTCATCCAGGTCTCAACTCAAGTGTCACCTCCTCAGACCTGAGCACCGTACCTAATGTTGTCCCCACCCCCACCTCCAGCCTATTTGCTCACCCCTGGTTGTATCTCCCGACTGCACTCACTACCGCCTGAAAGGATTATCTGTTTATGTGTTTATTGTCGTCTCTCCACCACCTGTGAGCCGGTGGAAGCAGGGGTTGTGCCTGGGGGGTTCATAGCCACTTCCCCGAAGTCAACAACTGTCCTTTTTGGAAAAAAATTTTGTTTTATTGAAACATATTGCTTGTACATGTTTATGGGGTACAGAGTTATATCTCAATATGTGTACACATTGTGTGATGATCCATTCAGGGTCAGCATACTCATGCTTGCAAAACCCAATCATTTCTTTGTGACGTGCACATTTGAGCCCTTCTCTTCTACTCGTTCGGTAACATGCAATAAATCATTGTTAATTATAGATTCCTGAGTTGACTGTACTCCAGTAGGACTAATTTTTCCTATCTGGCTGTAATTGCGTGTCCATTAACCAGTCCTGAGGCAAGCAGATCCTAGAACATCAATGCTGGAAGGGACTTTCCATGTCTTTTCATGCCACCCATTTATCTGACAGGTTTGGGCCACCAAGGAGGAGGAACTTGCTCAAGCCAGTTGGGGAAAGAGGGCCATACCAGTCAGCCTTTCCAATTGACCAAAAACCATGGAGGGGTCCAGAGTACAAGCTGCAGAAAGCCCCCTGGCAGGGCTCCCGCAACTTGTTATGATCCCCTTCCCCATGTCCTGTCCCACAGCTGTCCAGAGTCAGAGCAGAAGTCCTCTGTGCAGCCAGGTATGTCTCCCCAATAAATCTCTCTCCAAGCTGGCTTTCTGGGAAAACAGATTCCAGTGATCCACCCTGGTCCCTCCCTCTCTGGCTCAGGGGCATTTTTAGGATGGGCTCATCTTCAGTGCTACTACGTCTGTGCAAGCCAATGAGTGTTCATGTTCTTGGGGGCACACCACCGTGCCCTGCCCTGATCGCTGCTAGTTCCAAGTCAAGACCAGGGTTGAAGCGGCCCACCCATCCAGCCTCGGCCACTGCCCTGCTGGCCACAAGGGGGCGCTTCTGGGTATTTCTTACTCCTTTGATTTTGTTCTAAGGTGAACAAAATCTGATGATTTGTGCTAAATTCTTAGGTTGGGATCTGCAGGTGAGATTCCCCAAACACACCTCTTTGTGCACAACCGTGTGGGAATCCTCTTCTCCCAGGATCACAGACTCAGGAAGTGAAAATCCAACAGCCAAAGCCAGTCTCCCCCCTGCCCCCTTTCACACACAAGCACGCGCATGAGCGCGTGTGTGCACACACTGCAGCAAAGCCTGAAGGGGTTTGGTTGAACAGGGAGAAGATTCTTAGGCTGGAAGGGGATGGGGAAAGGGATTGACAGTGTATTTTCCCAGGTCTGTGGGACAGTGGCTGCTCCAAAATTTCCACATAGCAGGCGCTCTGGGTTGGCAATTTAGTTAGGCAGGAAATGTGGTTACATCTAGAGCTTTCCATGGAGCTGTGCTGGTACCACAAGCATTTTTTGTTTTCTTTGATGCCGGCAGCCCAGGCTAAGGCAGCTGGCAGATCCCCACTGACTGGAAGAGCAGACGTTGTTGATGGTCTACAGTGGGGCCGAGAGATTTTGCAGCCCAGCAAAGCCCTTGTCCATGAGGCTCTGGGGTGGTGGGGGTGGGGGGGGTGATGGGTGGGGGGAGGTCACTGGTTATCCTGACACTAAAGCCATCTGATTCACCTGCCACCAGCACCATAGATGGAGGAACAGTTACCCTGTCATTGTTCAAAGATACTGTGACTCTGGATAGAGAGAGGCCCTGACCAGTGTTCGGTCAGGCACAGAATTTGACTCCAGTAGCAGAAGAGGTAAGGTGGGCTGGATCTGAGGTCTAGAGAAGCAGGAAACCGGGAAGGTGTTGGGCGGCTGTGGAGAGAGAAGACATGGGTGCCTGAATGAGGGCTGCACAAACCTCTATTTGTAAGGGCTATGGGGTGGAAAGGGAGAAAAATCACACTCCGCAGCTTACCAGCCATTTTAGTCAGCATAGGCTAGCTTTTGCCACAATAACAAAGAATTCCAACATTTCGATGGCTCACACGGCAAAAGTTTATTTCTCACTCAGTTCCTCATCCAACTCAGGCAGCAGCGGCCTCTGCTCTGATCCCTCAGGTGCCCACGCTGATGCAAGCACCACCTCAGCACATGCTTCCAGAATCGGGAGAAGAGAGAACTCTGGAGGGTCTTCACACCAGCCTGGAGATGACCCACATCATTTCTCCTCCTGACATGGCCACAATGCATGTTATGACTCTGCCCATCCAAAGAGGGCCAGAGGCTGAATCTTCCAGAAGAACTGGATTTCAGCGGCAACACTGACAACTACCACACCCAGAAGCTGGATTATGAGGCTTTGCAAAATACCCACTTTTTTCCTATCTGTCCCTTAAGTCAAATATTCCTTCACCTCCTGATGACATGCTTGGAGGTGAAGGCAGGAATACATGGCTTGGCTAGGTGGCGAGATGAGCTGGGAGACTTCCTGTCTGCAGAACAGCTGATCCATGGATTCATGGTGGCTCCCACTTTCTGCAATTCCCTGGCACCCTCCACCCCACCTCACCTCCCCCTGCCACACACCAAAACATGAAAATGAAGTGGGAGCCAAATATGTTGGTTTTTATTGAACTCGCTGGGCTCCAGGACAAAAAGAAAAAATGGGATGAAAGTGGGTAGGATGAGAGCTGGAGAGAGATCCCCACATACACGTCCAGGCCAGGGAGCCTACCCCTGAGAACTGCAGCTAGAGGTCTAGGTGAACCGGCTCTGACTCTTCTGCTCCCCTTACAGATGCCAGGGGCAAAGGGGACCACACATCAGATCCAGGCACACATCCCTTCTGTGCCTGGTTTCCACACTCTTCCAGAGAAGGCAACTGGGTTGGTTGGTACTAGGGAAGGGGAAACAAAAAGGCATGGTAGGAGAAACAGTTTGAGAAGGAGAGCTCAGAAACCCAAGCTTGGCATCCCAATGGGAGGAGGTAGATTCCCACAAGAGGCTGGAACTGGAGGCTGCCCAGAATAGGGCAAGGGGGATGGGGTTCCTTCCTTTCAGAGGGGCCTATTGTGCATTTGACTTTGGTCAGCGGCTTCTGTCCCTGGATGCTGCAGTCGGTACAGGCCCCTCACAGCCCAGAGACCAGTTCATAAGATGCTAAAACCGTCTTAGCTAGAGCAGGTCCACACTGCAGAGGAGAAGGGTGGGGCTGACTGAGAACAGGGAGGCTGGAAGGGTCTGGAGGACCCCGAGAAGCTGGCCCTGCTCATGGTTTGATCTTTCTTTTTGGGGGGGATGGTTTGAGGAGGGGGCTAGATGGAGACGCTGTTCTCAATGAGGGGAGGGTCTAGGTAGGTATAGGGCAGTGCCAGGTCCTGGTTCCGCTCCTGGATGTCCCTGGAGATCTGGGCCAGGCGGCTCTGGAAGGTGGCGATGCTCCTCCGCGGGGCCTCGTCGGTGAAGTGCTCATCCGGGTAGGTGCCCAGGGGCCTCTGGGAGAAAATTGGGTGAGAGGTCAGGATGACATTCAGGATGGCATGGAGAATAAATGAAGATCCGCATGTGCCAGCAAATACAGTCCAGGTGGCTTCTAAAGGTAAGACCCAGTGACAGCCATTGGAAACACAAACCCTTCAAGCCACAACCCCAAACCACCACTCCATGCAGCCTGATACACAGCAGCACCCCCAACACCCAAAGCTCACACAGTGCAGGGGACAGAATGAGACCTAAGAGCCAGCCAATTTAAATTCAGTGCTCCCTCTTCTGGTAACCCTCTGCGTGTTACTCTGACTCAGTTCCTATGTCTGAAAGTGGATGGGTTGAACTAGAAAATCTGTAAAGGTCCCTTCCATTGCCTGATCCATTGGTGTCTGAACCAAAAGAACACAGCCACATTCATCACACAACTGAGATCAACATAAACACACTCCAGCACATATATATCCAAGAATATACCTATTACCTCCCAATTTCACAAAATTTAATCCTGAAAACAATCATTATCCTGGTTCTGAGGCATCTTCCCAATCAAACAACATAATGGAACTTTTGCCAACAATCACCGTCACCATATGCTGTCACAATTTACAGCATGGCCAAACACAATCAAGAAATATCGCAATGAACTTCAATGTGTCCTGTGTCCAGGACTGTCCCTCCCTCCGTGATCACATCACACAACCAGTTACCATTATACCGCACCAGCCCAGGCTCTTAACCAGCACACACTCCCCAGCTAGTATAACTTTATACAACGTAGCTCTTGCCAATACTGCTGATGTTTTAAAAGTTCTTTTTCTTGTTTTATTGCATTGGTGAAGCCCTCCAGATCAGTGTTAAATAGTGGGTATTATCCTCTTGTCCCTGACTTTAATGAGGAGACCTCTATTTTTTCACTGTAAATATGGTGTTTTCCTTTGTTTTCTGAAATATGCTTTTTCTCAAAAGTCCTTAAGGAGGCTTCACTATGCACTGAGTTTTTATTAGTAATGGCTGTTCACATTTATCAAATGCTTTTTCAGCATATGTTAAGATGATTATATGGTATGCTTCTTTATTGACATAATGAATTATATTGCTAGATTTCATAAGGTTGAACCAACCTTTCATTCCTTTCATTCCTAGAATAAACTAGACTTTGTCATCGTGTATTGTTGTTTTACTATTAACTATGGGCCTTCATTGGCTGATATATTTTCAAGATTGTTGTAGCTAAGTGAACAAGTTTATAATTTCATTTTCTTAATAACAGCTAAAATGTAAGTAACTTACGTAACCTTCACAACGTCACTGCCCTCCAGAGCCACCTGGCATGACAACCCTTAAGTCAGGTACTCTTAGGAGTCCCACTTTATAGATAAGGAAATTGAGGTTTACAGAGGCCAAATTATACATCCAAGGCCACACAGGTGGTAAGTGTTGACCTGGGACTGGAGCCTTCTACATGAGATCCCCCTCCCTTCTTAAGAGCACTGCCTTTGCCAAGTGCTGATATCAGGGTTCTGTCATCCGGTAAAATGATCTGGGAAATGTCTACCTTTTTTTATGCCTTCAAGCAGTTAGAATGATTTAGGAATTACTTGTTCCCTGACAGTTTGTAGAGATCAGATCTTTTCTTCTGGAGTTAAGTTTTGGTTGTTTATGTTCTATAAAATCATTCATTTCATCTAGATTTCCAAATTTGTTTGCATAAAACTGTAAGCAGTATTTTCTCATGATTTAAAAAATCTTCTCCAGGGGCCGGCCCGTGGCTCACTCGGGAGAGTGCGGTGCTGATAACACCAAGGCCACGGGTTCGGATCCCATATAGGGATGACCGGTTGCTCACTGGGTGAGCATGGTGCTGACAACACCAAATCAAGGGTTAAGATCCCCTTACTGGTCATCTTTTAAAAAATAAATTAATTAATTAATTTAAAAAAAATAAAAAATCTTCTCTGTATGAGGGTACTTCAAAAAGTTCATGGAAAAATAGAATTAAAAGATAATACAAATCTTTCTGTGAACTTTTTGAAGTACTCTCATATTTGTACCTGGCCTTTCCCATGTATTTATTTATTTTTTAATTCTCACTTAAATTTAACTTGCCATAATTTGTTATTAATACACAAAGACAACAAGCTTTTAAAACACTGTACTTACAGAGATTCTGGTAATCGCTATATGTAACAAGACACAGCATACCAGACATGCCTCTCAACTTGCTTATGATGTCTCAGCTTCAAAATGAAGCTGTTTTTTTTTTTTTTAGGTTAAAATTCTGCATTTTACATGCTAATATCTTGGCAAGTATGCCATTAAACATAATAATTAACCTAAGACAGCAAGAGTAAGGAGTTATCAAAAGCTAAACAAAATTCATATAAAAAATAAAGCAACTATCACTGGTTACATAAAATTTTCCAGACTAGTTAAAACTTAATATAAAACATGAATTTTAGAATCTGGGTCTGTCAAGTTCAAAAAGTACCAGTATCTATTTGAAACAATTCCTCTCCAAAGCTGAAGTGTAATCAAAATGAGTTCAAATGACATACACATTCTAATGCTAGAAAATATTCAGTGTTATTGACGTAGAGGTAAATCCCGGAGCTTTGGAGGATTTTTGATGCTGCAAAGGGCTGTTTCTCTGGTTCACTCAAAGCAGCCTATGTAGTCTGAGGATGTCACTATGCTCAGTAAGAGCAAGACTGTTGGGACCCAGCTCTGACGTCCCCAGAAGCATGGTCACTGTGTCCACAAAAACAGGACGTGTAAGTATCAAAGCCACACTGTTCTGCCAGCTAAAGAGATAGGCACACACCCCCCCCAAGCTCCTTCCCCAGGAAAATAAGAGCATACAAGGGGAAAAAATTAAAATACACTTATCTACGGAGTAAGGATTTTGAAATGTCAATATAATCCCTACTTTGAAAGTTTTAACTAGAGTCAGCTGGTCATTTCTGATATCATAAAGATGTTTCCAGATTTAACTTCTGTTGATTTATTATTAGACACTATACTAGTTAAAATATGAACTTTATTCCCGAATAGCTTAGCCACTAGTGTGACTGCAGTGTATCATCTCCCAGAGGCATAAAGCACTGGAAGAGAAAAAATAGATGTTCAAGCAGCAAAAACCAATTACAGCCCTTGCACACGGTGGCATCTGAGTGGCTACCAAATGGCCCAAGAATAATTCTAAAAACAAGAAAATTCATGCATGTTAATAGATATGTCATAATTTTCAAAGTTGAAATTTCCTTAGACACTGCACTTTCTTCATAAGGGAACATTTCTCTGTCTTTTTTCTGGTTGCACTCTCACTTTCACTTAATAATTTCTCCCTGTGTTTTTCCAGTTCTCTCTTCCAGTTCTCATTCATTTTTTCTTCAAATTCAACCAAAGACTTGGAGCTTTCTTTGTCTTTTCTAGCTGCTCTTTCATTTCATTAAGCCCCTTGAGCCACCCATTGCTGCTGGGTTCATATAGGCCACCCAATTGTCCCGCTTCCCCAGGGTGCCCGACTGAGAGCATAGTCAAAAGCCACCGGAGACCAGGCTGGACAGGAGGCCAAAGCACTCCCACCGCAGCTCCTTCTGCCTCCTCCCAACCCCACCCCTCTCCCATTTCTAACGTTGTATATTTGTGTTCTCTACTTTTTTCTTGATTAGAATTATCTATAGCTATTGATTGCTGTTATAAGCTTCCAGGTTAAACTTTTCCATGGCTTAAGAGCAGAGAACCCCCGACCCTCAACTTCTTGCCTACTCTGTCCATCTGGGACCAGAAAGGGGCAGGACCCAAGGACAAGTTCCCGCCAGTCCCAAGACATACGATGGTAATTTAAACCTTACTAGGAAGAAAAAACATCTGCAATCTCTCTAGCACCAAAAGGAGTCAAGCATGAGAAATGAGTATATCCACAGGTCAGAGAACTTGTGGGCAAGACCAGAAGGGCAGAAGCATGAGTGATGACACAACGTGTAAATGGAGATGACGGTAATTGGTGATTAAAGGGCTGCCCACCTGACCTAAACGACTTAACTGCCTCCTTTTTGTCCTCCTGCCTCCAAAATTGCCCCTTCCATTCACTCACGCAGCCACAGGAGCACCCTTGCTAAAGCAAATACAACCATGTCACCTCAGGCTGAAAACTCTTGAGTGGCTCCCCACTGTCTTCTCAACGAATCCTGTGCAGACACAGCCCCACCTTCCTCTCCACCCTGCTAGCTCACTGCACTGAACCATTTGTGATCCCACAAACACACCAGTGGACTTGCACCTTCACTCCCGGGTCCTACCCTTCCCTCTGCCTAGAAACTAACGCTGCCCCTCCTTTGTCTGCCGAACTCCTACTCGTCCCACAGGTTCAGCCTAGATGTCACATCCTCCAAAAAGCCTTCTTGAGTTCCCTCCGACCCAGTTAGGTTCCACAGGCCCCATCCTTGCCTCTTTCACTAGACTGTAAGCTCATGAGGACAAGTCCCGTGGCTGCCTGCCCGTGTCTGGCACACCACATGTGCTCAGGAAGTACGTGTTGAAGGGAGAAATTCATACATAAGTAATTCCTACAACACTGTGATGCCATTTTTCATTTACCTGTATGTCCCCTCAACTAGACCAGTCTTCTATGGTCTCATTCAGGAAGGTCTCATTCAATGTTATATGGCTGGTGCCCAGAGCTGTGCTGACACCTGGGAGGTACCCAACAAATGTTTGTTGAATGTTTGGTTGAATGCAGGAGTGGCTGATGGTTGAACAGTGGATGGTGAATGGATGGACAGATGGATTGGCAAACTTGTGAACTGGATAGAAGTTGTGACCCAGCCACTAAACTGGTATTTGCTTTAACGTATGTCTTTTGGGGTCAATGATCATTTCCTGAAGAAACTGAAGAACCTAAGGCAGCTCAGCAGCGGGCATATGTCCCAGCAGTCAGTCCCCAAGCACCCCTGGAACAGCCACCACCACCTCCACTGCTTGGACTCTGCAGAACCCTATTCCCCCACCCCATACACACCTGGTCCTTGGGCTCTTGGCTGACCAGCCAGAAGAGGAGAAGGTTGTTACAAGTGATGTTCACTTCTGGGAGGGTGTTTAGGTAACTCTTCAAGGTGGTTGTCCCCTTGGTCTGGGGTGGGGGCTGCCTCATGGATGACAGGGCATTGGGCATCCAGGCCCCAAAGTCATGCTGTGGAGACCCCCACCCTGGGGTTAGGTCAGCTGGCCAGAGGGAGAGGACCCGCTCCCTCTCGTCATCCCTGATCCAGCCTCTGCCATCTCAGGTCTTGCAGTTGTGAAATGAGGGGATCATGCAAAGGGAAGAGAGGAAGGGGTAGAGGGTGGAAAGTCCCAGAAGTGGGGCAGGAGCCCAGCTCACTCCTTGTCAATCCCAGTGTTCTAGGACTGGGTGGAGTGAGTCATCAGGGGAGGAGGAGGACCAGACAGGAGGTAATCCTAGAAAAGAGCCCTGGGCTGACATGCCACACGGAGCAAGCTGATACTCCTCCTGACCAGGTTCTAGCCGTGACAGGAGCCCATAAGTTCTACTCCCTACATAACACTGACCTGAGTTGCCATTGCAAACTTAGACCCATCTCCACCCAGTCATCACCCAACACCAGCCCTACACTCCACCCTGTTACCACTCCAACTCTAATCCTAATCATAAACCACCCCCAACCCTGACCCACCCAGGCTCTCAACCTCATCTCTGGCCTCAAGTCCATCGCTGAGCCTATGCTTGCATGGCCGATGTCTCCGGGCATGCCCTCTGCAGCCTCACCTGCCCACTGTTGACGGCAGCATGCTGGGCGGAGCAGTTGAAGATGATTGCAGTGAGGAACTTCACCAGTTCTCCTGGGGTGCACAGCCGGCTTGGGAAGCCTGGGTGTGGAGGGGAAGCAGAGAGGGTGTGAATGGAAGGCCCTGGATTTCTAGGGGCAGCTCAGGGCTGGGGCTCACTATAGGGAGAACACGAGAAAGTAAGGGCTGAACATTTGGCCATGACTGTCTTTATTTATTTATTTTTTTAAAGATGACCAGTAAGGGGATCTCAACCCTTGGCTTGGTGTTGTCAGCACCACGCTCAGCCAGTGAGCCAACCGGCCATCCCTATATAGGATCCAAACCCGTGGCCTTGGTGTTATCAGCACCGCACTCTCCCGAGTGAGCCACAGGCCGGCCCCATGACTGTCTTTAGACTAAGATAAAGATTGGGCTAAAGTTAGGGATGGTCACATCAAGGTTTGTGGTCTCTTAAGGGGGTCGGGAATGGAGCTAGGAGCTGGGATTAGACCAGAAAATGTTTGGCCCACAGGGTTCATGACAGAGCCGGGTCAAGCCAGTGCCGAGCTGCCTCTCCCTGATCCGCAAGGCATTTTTCTCTGCAGCTCATATTCACTCAATGATTTAATTCTGCCTGATTCACCAAGATGTATCCAACCTTCCCTAGTGGACCATCCTGCTGGTCTTAGCAGCAGAGACAGATGACTACAGAGTATGTTACTGAAAGCTCATGGTGATGGAAGCAGAAGGAAGCATCTGAGGCTGGAGCTTGGCTCTTCGAGGAGAGGACAGGTAGAGAAGAAATGGGCACTGAGGCTAGAGTGATTGGGGGAGACCTTCCTGAGGGACAAGAAGGGGCCTTCCCAAGTTAAAGGATAGATGAAAACAGACGACAGAGAAAAGCATTTTCAGGGCTGGAGGAAGAGCTCCAGCGCTCAGCTCTCAGTACTCTCCCCCCTCTACCTCATTGGTCTCATCCAAGTCCATGGCATTAACCACCTCCCAAAGGCCCAAAATGCCCAAATTCACATCTCTGGCTGTGCCTGGCTCCCAAACTGCAGAGGCAGCAGTGGGCATAAATCTGCAGCTGCTTACCTGACATCTGCACTGAGTGTCTCCAAGGCACCTCAGACTGAGCATGTGCAAAACCAAAGCCTTGCCAAGCTATCCCCGTCCACTCTCCGCACCTACCCCTCCCACAGCGGTTCCCTTTTAGTACTCTTTATCCCATTTCTAAGGCCAAAATCTATGCACTCGCTCCTCTTTTTACTTCATATCGTGCACATTAGCAAAGACTTCCAGAAGCCAGTCTCTCCTCGTCACCTCAATCTCCACCACTACCCAGTCTCTGTCATCTCTCTCCTGGACGAATCCTGTGGCTTCCACCCTTGTCCTTTACAGCCTGTTCTTCACATGACAGTGAGAGTGATCCTCTAAAATCATAAGTCAGGTTATCTCACCCTTCACTAAAACCCTCTAAGGGCTTCCAGCTCACTCACCTTACCATGGACCTACATGATCTGGCTCCAGCCTCTTCTCTGACTTCATTTCCTTCCTCACCTTTCTCTCTCTTACTTGCTCCACTCCAGCCACACAGGCCTTCCTGATATTCCTCAAACACACCAGCACGCTCAGACCTCAGGGCCTCTGCACTTACCACACCTCCGCCTGCTCACTCTCAGCCCAGTTGTCCACAGAACCAGTTCCCTCACTTCCTTCAGGTCTCTACTCCAGTGTCAGCTCCTCAGAGAGGCCTTCCCTGACCACTGGCCTGAAATAATCCCCTATGTCTATACACTATATCCCCTGATGCTGTTTTGTTTTTCTTCTTAGCATTCATTACCGCCTGATGTATTTGTTTGTTTGTTGATTATCTCTGTCTCCCCAAAAGAATGTTAAGCTCCATTAAGGACAGGATTTTTGTCTGCCTTGTGTACTGCTAAACCCCAGCACCTAGAAAAATACTTAATAAATATTAAAAACCCAGTAATTATTGGGTGAAGGAAGGGAATGCATGAGAGCGTAAGAAGCCAGAGTGGGAAGGCATAGGGCATAAGCAAAGATGAAGGGGACAGGGAGGGGACCTAATTGGAGGTGAGGCTGCAGCAGTGCGCTGGGCCATGTGGTTTCTGGGCAATATTTCAGAGGATTAGCGGGGTGGTGGCCCTGCAGCAAGACGTGGGAGAGGTGCAACTGGTGGAGAGGCAGGTCCCACAACACAAGAACACCGTGAAGAGGACTCAGACCAGAGCAGTGACAATGGGGAATGATGGGGACAGTAGAGATTAGCCACCCAACTGGATTTAGATTTAGGAAGACAGAGAGGGGAACATGAGTCAAAGAGGGCTCCAGGGTTTGGAGTCAGGCTGACCAGAGAGAGGCTGATGCAACAGAACAGAGAGGTTGGGAGGAGGCACCGGCCCCTGCCCTGGAGTGTGCAGGAACTTTGTGAATGGTCTGTTCCTGGTTGATTGTCTAAGCTTGGAGGCTGGGAATAAAAAACTAAAGCAAGGGTCAGACTATCTATTGGAATTTTTCTGTAGCTAATATTGTATTTTTTCCCCTTAGAAAATGGAAGCCCAAGTCAGACTAACTGTGTTTAACAAGTGTGTTTCGCCTTTAAATACGTAAATCTAGGATAAGTTTGTACTGGTTGGAAGAGCTGTTGTCAATCTGAAGAATGTTCTGATGTATTAAATAAGAGACAAGTTTAATAAAGTAAGATAGGAGTGTTGAACCAACAGTAATGAGATCCCCCTCTGGGTCTTAAATAGGAAACAAGACACTCCCAAATATGAACCAACTGCCCTATGCGGGAGGAGCACTCAGGATCAGGATTGCTCATGATTAACTTTAGGTTTGCAAAACATGGGGAAGGGTCACCCTTTAGAAAATCCAAATGATGGCCAAGCCCGTGGCGCACTCGGGAGAGTGCAGCGCTGGGAGTGCAGCGACGCTCCCGCTGCGGGTTCGGATCCTATATAGGAATGGCCGGTGCACTCACTGGCACGGTCACGAAAAAGAAAAAAAAAAAAGAAAATCCAAAAGAGATCTGGCTATCACCACCTTAACCTAGAAATCACCCTTGGCATCACTGATAGTGAAACAACCTGACATTTGGGCCTCCTGATATGTTGCAATGCGGAGCACACAGCATCACTGGAGACATATTCTTGCCAAAAACATTTAACCTTCAGATATTACTTCCGTTTTACAAAAAGCACAGGAGATAGAGGAACAAAATGAATGACATCATGAGGAAGCAATTAGATAAATTCAGAAGATGAGACATTCTGCAGAACAACTAGTCTGGGCTCTTCGCTAAGTCTGTGTCATGTGATTGCAAAAAGCAGAGGGGAAGAGGGGCTATTCTAAGTTAAGACTTTAGAGTCAAAACCAAAAGAGAAAAATACATCATGTGGTCCTTGATTGGTTCCTGAACTAATAGGATCAACTGAGGGAAAATGGGACAAGTGGGGAAATTTGAATATGGAGTAGATATAAGGGTGACATTGGAGATTATTGTCAAATTTGGTTATTGTGATAATAGTATTGTGGTTGTGTAGAAAAATGTCATTTTTAAGACGCATATTGACTAGGGGTGAACTAGGATGACTCAAAGGCTTTGGCAATAAACAAAATCAACAGATTAGTCAGATATGGCAAAAAGTTAGCAACTTTTGAATCTGGTTAAATGGGTCTTCATTATACTGTACTCTACTTTTCTGCAAGTTTGAAAATTTTGGTTTAAAAAAATAAAAAAGAAAAGAAAAGAAAAGCCTCCGAGCCCATTATAGGTAGGGCCACAACAGCTGTTCATTGTATTTGGAGGTGACCTGACACCGTCCCTCCTCCCTGGTTCTCCTCAGGAACTCCTCTGGGTGGTCGCCAGAAGCACTAAGTTAGCTGAAAGCCACATTCCTGCTAAGAGGAGTCCCAGGCCAGGGATGGGGGACTGGTGGATGAGATTTGTGCCACTTAGAGCTTTTCCTTTTCTTCCACTACACCCAGTTGCAGAGGCCTCATCTACGTGCTTGAGTGCCTAGAGTACAGATTGCGTAATACTGTAGCACTTGGTAAGAGGGCTGAGAAGACTTGCAATAGGGGATATAACCCAAGCAAGGCCAGAAGCCATTCTATAGAGGAACGACTTGTCATTTTCATGTGCTGGTCTTAAGGGTGACAATGAGACACCAAAAAGAGAAGTCCTTCAGGGAATGTGGAGTGGAGGTTTGGGGGATTTCCAAGTCTGGAAACAAGCTACAGATAAACAGGAGAAAGGCTCATTCCATTAGGAATAGGTAAAGAGAGGAGTCAGAGATCCAGGACAAGCCAAGAGCTGGGATTGGGAGACTGCTGGGACCCAGGAAGAAGTGGGAGGGTCAGAAGGACATATCCTCCCTGGAGCTAAGGGAAGACTTGAAAAAAAAAAAGGGTGATCTGGGCATCCGCTTGGCACTGAGGTTAAGGAAGGGAGGCCTAAGGGGGCCGCTGGTGTTGGTGGTCTCTGAGGCCTCTCAGGCAGTGTCAGAAGAGAGGGGAGACGTAAGGTTAGGCGACAAGTGCAAATGAGGGATCGGGTGGCAGCAAGACTAACCCGCTGCATGAAGAGGTTTGCAGCCAAAGCAAGTGAAGAGAGGTTGGTGGCTGGAGGGACCACCTGGCAGGACAGGCATCAGAGGGTATGAGAGAAGGTTCCAGAATCCTTTGAAATCAGAGATGGCTGTTACTGCTTGATATAGCACATGATAGAGCTCAGCAAACTGAAGTGAGTGGATGGGCTCGGTAAAGGTCCAGGGAACAGAGCGGCACAATTAGTGGTTGAAAACAAGGGCTTTGGAGACAGAGCTGGCTCTGAATCCTGCCTCTGCAGCCTTCTCTGGGCCTGTTTCCTCAGCCTCTAAAAGGCTGACCAATGAATAGGAACTGATTAATGTGGTGGGGGGGAGGGGAGGCCAGGGTGATGAGTGCTGGGTAATGGAGAGCCTGTGGCAGGGGGATGGGGAGGGGATACCTGAGCTCTCCCGGCCCAGGAACGCCTGAGCAAAAATCTCGCCGACCCAGGCCTGCAGCTCTGAATCCTGCTGCACAGATGCATCACTGGGATAATAGTAGCCCACAATCTCCGAGACAAAGCTGCAGGAAAGAGACGCTGGTACCACTGGAGTAATCTGAGCTCAGACCTGGCCAGAAAACCATGGCCCACTGCCTCTCAGGCTGGGGAGAGGCAGAGTTCACTGAGAGTCCACGGAGGCTGGCAGGAGGGCAGGCCTATACCCATCTGGAACCTGAGCACCCAGGCTTCCCCACCTCCCCTGCTGGGTC
Source organism: Cynocephalus volans (assembly GCF_027409185.1). NCBI lineage: Eukaryota > Metazoa > Chordata > Mammalia > Dermoptera > Cynocephalidae > Cynocephalus > Cynocephalus volans. Next base: position 35,357,680 of record NC_084469.1, read on the forward strand.
CTGGAGGCTCTGGGTCTCCTTCCCACACAGGGGCCAGCGGGGAGTGTGACTTGTGCTGCGCCTTCGTCCTCCCCCTCCCTGCTGGGCATCCAGGAGGACCTACCTGCCCCAGGCCACACCAGTTGTCACACCAGCCCTGATACTCTGACCCCTCCGGATCCCCCCTCCTTCCCTTCTTCCACTGCATTCACGCTCGCCCCAGCTCCTCCCTAGCCCACAGCTACCTGCCATTTCACAGGGGACTCCAGCCCCAATTCATACCCTTGGAAACTCCCTATGTTGGGGGTTGAGAACACCTGGAAGCCCCAGCTGGCTGAAGCACTGGGCCCACACTGCCCCAAGGCCAGGAGGCCCTGGTGGGGCTGGAGGGGCTGCAGGGTCCCGGCCCGCACCTCTCAATGGCCGCCCAGATCTTCAGGCCGTCGTCTCGGTAGTGGTAGTTGGGGATGGCCAGGACGCCGCGGGCCCGCAGGCTGTCCGGAAGGCAGAAATTGGTGTAGGTGAAGTGGGCCAGACCGGTGCTCATGAGGTAGAGGAGGCCTTGCCTCCCGATGGACGTGACCTGAAGACACAGCTCAGCTCTGCTCCGGGCCGGACCAACCCCCACCCCAGTGCCTGGGGATGAGACGGGGCTAGGACTCGGTCCAGGGAGGGGCTTGTTCGGTTCATCGAGCAGTCCACGACCACGGATCGAACACCCTAGGGGCCTGCCTGACGCGGACTGAGCAGGTTGCGGCCCTACTACGTGCATAGGATCCTTAGGTCTTTGGTAACTAAAAGAATGAACTGAAAGCGGGGGAAGCGAGAGCCTGGCTGGGCGCAGCGTCAGCGGCGGGGATCGCTGAGGCTGGGGCAGCCCCGTCCGTAGAACCGCGGCCTGAGAGGGTGGACCTGTGGCTGGGATTGGCGGGAGGGGCCAGGCCTGTGGGCGGGGCCAGGGCCCGTGGGCGGGGCCAGGACCTGTGGGCGGGGCCGGTAGGGAGACCTGCGGAGGGGACGGGGCTTGTGGGAAGAGGCCGGCAGGGATCGTGGAACGGACTTCGGGGCGGAACAGGACGTGGGACGGGGCCCCAGGGACGCGGCGGGGAGGCCGCACCTTGTCCACGAGGCCCTCAGGGTTGAGCAGCGTGGCCCTTGCGATGGTGTTCACCTGCAGCGTGTAGCGAGTGTGGGGAAGGAGGAGCTGCGGGCAGAGAGGTGACGTGAGCCGCAGGTCCGGGGAGAATGCCGCCCAGGCCCCTTCGGTCCCTTCCCGGGGTTGCACGGACCTTGTAGATAGGATGGCAGAGCGGCAGCTGACGCAGCGTGGCCATGGCGAAGGCCTCGCACAGCAAATGCGTGCACAAAAAGTGCGTGTTGTTCTCGTGCACCAAGAACTCAGAGTTGCGCACCCACGTCTTGGCCAGCAGCCAGTCCCAATCGGAGTCAGTGGGCAGAAAGATGGGGCTATCGGGCCCGGGGGTCTGGCTGAGCTGCGTCCGAGTAATAAAGGGTGGGGCTCAACACTGATGGAAGTCTGCCTGAGGCCCCACCCCTCAAGCCGCGCCCGCTGGCTCACCTGGATGGCCACGGGCACCAGCGCCCCCTGGGGGTTGAGCCACAACAGGCAGAGCGGGGCGGCCACGTACTGCTGGCGGCCGTTCAGGCAATGGACCGGGGCCTCCGCCAGGATCCAGTAGTCCGCTAGGAAGATGTTCCCCCTCTGCAGAAGGCGCACAGAGGCTTAGAGGCTTCCTACCGCGCTCCGCTGCCCACTCCGTTCTCTGCCCACTTCCACCCCAGGGAGGAGCTGACGTCCCCAGTTCAGGACTCAGAAATTCTTGGTGCCTGCATGGATGGCCAACGTTGGGTACCCCACCCTCCCCAGAATGTCCGGAATGAGGTCCAGCTGAGTCCCTCGTTGTGCAACCTCTCACCTGGCCTCCAGGCTTGAACAAGCCAGCGTCCTCTCCTCCTTCCCCCTTCCCCCATACCAGGTCCTTCCCACTCTTCTCAAGCCAGACGGAATCCCGTCTGAGATCTGAGACTCCAGGTATCCAACAACAGCAAAATCAACACACAATGAGAATTAACCAACCACATCTCCAGCCTTCTGGAGAATACCTGAGAGCTTGGCTGCCCTGGAGAGACTGGGTCATCTACCCCCAAACCCTCAGAGCTCCTAGTCCTCCATGACTGTTCCTGCTATATCTGGTGGCCCAGCCATTGGCCTGTCCTTAAACAGCCTTGTCGGGGCCTCAGCACCTAGGATCTTGGAGGCCCCAGAACAGGGGTAGGGCCTCTTCCAAGCTGTCTCTTGGCCACCCTACTCATTCATACCACTTCGCCAGGACCCATCTCAGTCTCAAACCACCCCAAGACCCATATGACCCTCGTCTGCTGTACATAAAAGGTGCAGAGCCAGGGCTGCCCAGAGGAGGAGGCCGCAAATGGGATGCAGCCCAGGCCATTCCACCCTATCCCTCCACACACATCCCTTGTTCATAATAGCAACTCACCCACCTCCCTCCTATAACGCTCACTGCTGAGGCTCTCACCCACCTCTAGCTCTGTCTGCAGGCAAGTGTCCGGTCCCAGCAAGGGAGCTACCATGTCATTGGTGATGGGCAGCTTGCTGGGCAAGCTGGAGAGGCAATGGAGCATGACAGGATTGACGCCATTCAGGTACTGGTACCCAAAGAAGTGGTCCTCACGCCAGTGCTCTGTGACATACTCTGGAGGACAACAGAGGGGACCAATTGGTCTGGAAACTTCTTCCCTAGATCCTGGCCTTGCCCAGCCCTTTGCTTATCATTGTGGTTTAGGTTTTCTTCCCAGCAGCACTATGTGGTAGGTATAATTATATCTTCAATTTGATACTAGACACTGGGGATCAGAGAGATGGAGTGACTTGCCCCGTTGAATGGCAGAGAAGGGATTTGAACCTAAGCCTTTCTGGCCCCAAAGCCCAGAATGCTTGGTGGTAGGAGGAGGGGAAGAGAGTCACCTGCTCCTGATCATGATCAAGACTCCCTAAATGACCATGGTCCTCTCCCAGGCAAGCAGACTGTTTCTGTCTTCACTCCCCTATTCTTGTCCCCTCCTCAGAGGAGGTGACTGGATTTCTGAGGTGAATCTGGGAGATGCCACTAGTGAAACCAGGAGCCACTCCACTTTAAATCCAGCAGTCCCCCTGGGAGGACTGGAAGAGGGCCCTTGCCCAGGAAGGGGAAGAAAAGGTCTGAGCATGGGGCAAGGTGAAGTACACACATCTCCTGCCTGACTCTGCACACCTGAAGTGAAGGTCTTGTGGCACCAGAAGATGTTCCGTATGTCATCTAGCTTCTTCCAGGTGCCCTTGCGGTCCAGCAGTCCTCGAAGCTTCATGCCCAAGGACCTGAGGGAAAGGGGAAAGTGGGAGTGTGGTCTGAGGGCTGGGGTCTTCTCAGGGCCACCATGTACTATTACCCCCGAATCTGGAGGGAATTTACAGGGTCAATCACCAGAGTGGAGGTGCCTAACGCTCCACATGGGGGAAAAGTCTAGTGCCCAATTGAGGCTCTGTAGCCTTGGGAGTCCCTGTAGCTTTGGAAGTCCCTGGTTCAACCATCCCTGGGAGGGGTAACTGCTCATGTGGCAAAGGTGGTGCACACGGATGGCCCCATGGTGCAGACAAGTCACCCTCACTGGTGTTTTGGCTTGCTTTCTCTAAGCTTCCATATTGTCATAGACCTTCACTGGCCCCCCTCTGCCTGTGGGACAAATCCCAGCTGCCAAACCCAGCTAGCCCATGAGGCTCCCCACCAGCCTGTGTCTACCATCCTTGCCTGCTTTTCCTCCCATCCTGTGCTCTAGACATGGCCAGCCAAGGCCTGCTCTCCAAACATAACCAGAGACGTACTTCACATGCTGGACTGCTAACAGTGGCATTGGCAGGCTGAGGGGTGTGTGCTCTTCATTTTGTGAAGGTCTATACTGTTTGAATTTTTTACAGTAAGTGTTATTTTATAACCAGGAAAAGATGCTTGCAATTAAATCAGCTTTCCCCCGCTTCCAGGGCTTCATTCAAGCTGTGTCTCTCCTAGAAATTCATCTCCTACATCTCTACCTACTATAAAATCTATCCATTCTTCTAGGCGCATCTCAGGTGCAAAGTTCCTAAGGATCCCTCCCAAAATACACACCATGGATCTGTCACAAAATGCTCATCAACCAGTGTACGTGTATCACCCCCCATTAGACTATGAGCTCCGCAGGGCAAGGACACGGCTCTGTACGGCCAACATACCAGCTCGTAACAAGCACTCCCTAAGTGAGCTGAATCAAAGGAGCGGGAATGGAACATGGAACAGGTAGGTGTGTGGCGACTGGTCTGTAAGGGAGGCCGTGTAAAGATGCTGATGTGCCCTGCACAGTGCAGGCCCCTGGGGAAGGCAGGGTGACCGGGGGGATTAATGACCCGACAGTCCCGGGGACAGGTCACCTATGCTCACTGAACCCTTGCTCACTCATTGCCCACACACTTGCTGAGCACCTGCCTGATCAAAACCCAGGAGATGGGAACCTGGGCGGGAGCCAACCACGTAAGCAGAGGCTGCGAAGGCAAATACAGGGGAGAGGAAAGGTCTTCCCTTTCAAAGGGCCTGCAGTCACCCCACACTAACCCCCAACTACCACCCCCTCCTCAAATACCAGCTTCCTCTTCCCACTGCTCCTTCTCTGAGCCCCCTGCTGGTGGTCCCGGTGGTCTCCTGGGCCCTCCTCTGCCTAGATTTGCATATACATCCAGGAACCAAGCCAGAGGCCTCTGTCTTCCAAAATGCTCCCCTGGCCCCTCAGCCCTGCCCAGGGCTCTCAGTGGGTCCTTGTCCTGAAGTGTGAGCCACCTGTGGCTGCCTACTCACTCCAATCTCTCGTAGCCACTTGGGAGCTCTGGCCCCACCCCACCTCCTCATTCCCTCCCACTAGTCCTTCTCCAAACAAATCGTCCATGCACGTATGGGGACCAAGCTCCTTGCCCTCACCTCCTTTGGGGCCTCCACGTGCCACTGTCCCCTCACCTCTTCTCCTCTCCCAGGTCTGCCCCAATCTCACCTCTCTCCCCAGGAGCCACCTCCTGGCTCCAGCTGACCCCCCTCTTCTCTAGGCACCCAGGGGGACTGGACTCCCTCCTCCAGCCATGACACAGAGCCCTGGCAGTTGACCTGAGCTATTAATGACCCCTCTGATTGCTAATTAACTGCCCACATGCCTCCTTGATGATACTGTGAATTCCTCACACCAAAGACTATATCCTAACACTACTAGTAAGAAACATCTATTGAGAGATTATTTTGTGCTGGGTGTTATCTCATTTCATTCTCCTCAACACCTATGAGGTAGGTATGAATATTGTTGTCATTTTACAAGTGAGGAAACTATTTAGAAACTAAGTGAAAATAGGGCTGGCCGATTAGCTTAGTTGGATAGAGCAACTGTTGTAACACCAAGGTCAAGCGTTTGGATCCCCATGCTGGCCAGCTGCCAAAAAAAAAAAAAAGGAAACTAAGTGAAAATCAAGGTCACACAGCTAGAAGGTATTGGTTCTGGGATTTGAACACAAGGTCATCTGACTTTACCTCCTTAATGCTTAAGGGCTGGGCCCCTCTGTCCTACTCAAAATGGTCCCACCAGAGCACAGAGTAGGTGCTCAATTAATGTTATTGGTTTGAGGAACAAAAAAAGAAGAAGTGACTAAGGAGCAAAGAGAAGGCAATGGGGAGATAGAGAATGAGGAGCCTAAGGAGAGAGATAGGAGAGTGAGGGACAGAGACTGGGAGATGGGGCGGTGGGGGGAGTTAGGGGCAGGGAGGGAGACTGGGGAGTAGGGAGGGGGACTTGGTGGTAGAGAGGTGAGATGTGCATCAGAGGGGCAGGGGCAAAGGGACAGTGAGAGGGAATGCAGAAAAGGTAGAGGCCTCACGCAGGGATGGCATTGAAGAGCAGCGAGGTCGTCTTGGTGACTGAGTAACGAATATTGGGCTCCATGTGCAGCAGAGACGGGATGTCAATTTTCATGGGGAAGCCGGGCAGGTACCGATTCCCACTGCTGGGGGGCGGGGGAGTAGAAGGACAGAAACCAGTCAGTGAGACCTGCAGCCCACTCCCTTTAGTTCCTTCCCCCTGTCCTGCCCTCAAGGTCCCCAGGTCTCCCCTCACGCCCAGCTCCTCTGCTGCCCTCTCTGCTCCTGACCTGAAACAACCTCCTTACTCTTGTGCTCTCTGCCAGGCCCGTAAGGGCCATCTCCAGTCCCTCTTTTCCTGATGCTTAAATTAAACTGCACTTGTTACAGACCCCGACACCTCCTTCCAGGCTGCTTGGGCCCCATCCTCTCAACAGACCCTCCACTTCACTCCCCTCCGCCTCCTTCCCAAGCCTCAGGCCTCACCTTTCACCCTGGTCTGCACAAGGGGCCATCTTGGTCAAGGCAAATTTCTTGTCTGATTCTATCTCCTCAAAGCTGTTGACGTCCATCATGCGGGGGAAGCCAGGGGCATAGATCTTCCAGCTTCCAAGGGAAATGGTCAGAGGTGGCAGGTCAAGCTCAGGATAAACAAAAGCCTTAGCTTTTAAAGACATGACTTCAGATTAAAACTCTAGAAACCACCCCCATCTGGGTAGGTGACAAAGAATTAGAATTTTCTCCATGAAGGCACTGGGCTTTAGATCAGGGTAGCATTTGCGGATGACATTAATGCCCATGCTGGTTTACATATGGGGTTGTGTTAAGATTAAGATCATGGCTGGTTTGGGGTTGAGGTTGAGGATGAACTGAAATTGGTGATTACTAGGGTCATTTCTGATATTGGGATCTGGGTTACATCAGGAGTGGTCAGGGGTTGAGTATGGATTCATTGATGGCATTGGGATAATTGTTGATACTGGGATTCTGGGTCCATACTCAGGGTCACCATTAGAATGAGGTTAAGTTTTTTTGCTTTTTTGTTTTTTTAAAGATGACCAGTAAGGGGATCTTAACCCTTGACTTGGTGTTGTCAGCACCACACTCTCCCAAGTGAGCCACGGGCCGGCCTGAGGTTAGGTTTAAATGAGGGTCCTGATCAGAGTTGGATTCCCAAGGTAGGAACTGAGGTCAGAGTTAGGAACAATCTGATTAAGGCTGAGGTCAGAATAAAGATGAGCAAAGAAGTCAAATTAGGGCCCCCTCACCGGTAGCATTCTTGTCGGGCCTGGAGCTCCCGTTTCCTGTGATCCAGAAGGAGGGGAAGGGAGTCCTGACAAATAGTTCTTGCTGTGGGGAATGAAAATTACTCTTCCTATAAGTCTCTTTTCAAACAACACCTCCTTCAGCAAACCTTGCCTGAACCCCCTAACCTTTGAACTCAATCCCACAGCCACATCCATTTGAATCACATGGGGATGCCCCATGTTCTTCATGCACTCATCAGTAGAAGTGATTTGACACAACCTCACCCCCAAATAGTTTTTCTAATTGTTTACATGTTTGTCTCCTTTCCAGACTATAAAATTCTTGAGGGCAGAAATAACGTTAGATTCATTTTTTTGTATTCCCAGCATCTGGCATGGTGCATTTGATAAATCACTGATGAATAAAATAATTTGGGGAAGCTATGGACGGGTGTGCTGTGAAAATGGACGGGGGTTCATAGTGACGTGTCACCTTGACCTAGAATATCCATCTGTCATCCCCGAGACCTATCTCAACACCCTGAGCAGGCTTAGTGTTGCCTCTTAGGATCAGACAGCTGAAGGGGCTCAAGCCCAGCATCCTTAAAAACCCCACAAATTCATCAAGGTATCCTAACAGCACCTCATGGGGACTTCATCCACACTGGAAAAGCTAGTAGTAGGGGACAGGGCCTCTCCAGCTAACTTTTCCAAACATTTGGGGCTTCTCCACCTGTTGAAATCTAATCACCCAGCTTGCAGGTTAAATCCTCTCTGGACTTCAAAGGATTTCACTCTGAGGAAGAACGGAGGGAGGCTGTGGAAAGCAAACTGCTTCGTGTGTGTGAAACAGAGAGAAAGTGTCTATATGAGTGTGTGTGTCTATGTGTGTCTCCAGAAGAATAAATACTTGCCAGAAGGCCCTTGCACTTCAAAGCTTTAGAGGCACACTTTGTTCAGAAAGCATCTAACTGAGAGGCCAGAATTGCTAACACCAACCCTATTCCCTACACTCTGGGCTCTGTGAGACCCCATCCCTAATCCCAAAAGCCGCCTTCCCTAGTATAGCACAGCCCTCGCCTTGGGCCCACCTGTTCCTGGCCGCAGCTCCACGGTGCAGTAGCCCTCAATCCACTGATAGCAGGGGAAGTGGGAAACAGTACCATCAGGGGCAGTGACACAGATGCGGCTGCAGTACCAGGAGTCCTTGCGGAAGAAAGCATAGCGCTCCTTGTGCAGACGCAGCAGCAAGATCTCGCCTAGCTCTGCTGAGCAGCGCACCTTGTACTTCTGTACCTGAGAGGACCAAGGAAGTGAGCAGGTGAGAGGCAGGAAACTGCCAGGGCCGTCCTTGCGCCTTGCAAGGTGGGTCTACATCTACCCCTGCGTATAAATCTGAGCTGTCACGGACCCATACGATGCCACTGTATAGATTAGCAAAAGGCAGCCCTTCATCCAGGTAGAAGCAGGCACCCCGCACGGTAGGTGAGTAGGGTGGGTGCTGAATTGCACTAGCCTCCTTGGCCGGCTGGACACCGTTGTGTAGGCCACCAGCAAGCAATCCCAGGGGGCTGGCAAAGGCAGGCAGAAAGCCAGGCTCAGAGAAGGGAAGCTACTTGCCCAAAGCCAGCCACCAGCTACAGGAGGAGCTAGGAAACCAGCAGAGGTGTCCCGAATAGCCCTGCCCCGTGCTGCTTCCTCTCCACAGCCCTGCCTGGATAGGCTTTATCATCCCCAGAAAAGACGGGGACCACAATAGGGATGGTGACAAGTTCAGGGCCAGCATCCTGAGCCCAACAGAACTAGGTGAGTCCAGCAGGAACAATCCTGCTCTCCTTCAGGGTCCCCTAATGGCCCTGTCCCTCTGGGTCACACCTCCCTCTCTTCTTTGTACTCACCGATCCAGAGGCGAAATCCCTGCCCACTCGATCCAGCCGCTGCTTGGGGCTCTCACCACACGTGCCCACCAGTGTGGCAGAAATGTTGTCCAGAGTGCCGGCCATCAGGTAGGGACCAGTGGTCACACATAGGCGGTACACTGCCATGATGGGAGGGAAGGGGGGACGCCCCGGCAACGCGGGCCACAGCAGCGGCTGTGAGCCTGGAGGAGGGAAGCGGAAGGCCGGGCAGGGCTGGGCTGCTGGGCGGAGGGCTAGGGCGCTGGGGGGCAGGGTAGGCCTGAGGAAGGGCCCAGCTCTCTCTGGGATGCTCCTGGGCGCTCTCCCTCCGAAGCTCCCGGCTGGCGGCTGGGGCTGCCTCTCCCCGCCCACAGTCTTGCACCCTAATACTTGTTTGCTTGCCGCTGGCACAGCCGGTCCCTCTGGCTGGCTCACCCAGATGGATATCAGCAGCCTGGGTTCCACGGTGGAGGGAGGAACCAGATGCTGAGATGGAGACAGAGAGGAGGTGACGCCTGAATGACTGGGACACTGCCGTCCTCCTGGTCAGGGGCCCGACTGATGCCCTAGGCCCCTTGTCCACCCACTTCCCAACTTCCCCCAAGACCCTTTCCTCCTCTCTTCCAGCCAGAATTGGGCACGACACCCACATTCCTGCATGTGAGTCATCCACGTGACTCACTATACACAGGTGAGCCGCGCGCGGCCATAAGTCACACTTGACTACAGCCACAAGCAGGCGAGTGGCACACGCATCCCAGCACAGAGCAGGGGGTCCGGAGCAGCTGTCCTGCCACCCACAAATCCTCCTCCTCAGCTTTCGCTCTGTCCCCAGCCTTTGGCACGCCCGACCTTGGTCTGTCCCTTGAAATAGGACCGGTAAGGGGACCGAAGTGGAGTGCGGGCGCACAGCACCTGGAGGGCCCATGTGGCATTCTTTCCGCTCCAGGCCCGCCCTCGGCTTGCAGAACGGTTGGCGGGAGTCGGGGTGCCGGAGGTGCCCGGGATCTAGGTCACGAGGAACTTCGCGACGGCAGCCCGTAGCTCGCAGCGGCCCCGCGCGGCCAGTCCTGGCACCGCGTGGTTCCACCCTCCGCGACTCTCCAGCGCCAGCGTCCCAGCCTCGGCGGGGCTCTCAGGAAGGGAGGCGTAGAAAGTCCAATCGGCAACAGCAGGGCTTCACCCTCTTCCTTCAGATCTGTGACGAGATCCCCTGCGCAGAGATACACACAATTCTTTCTCGGTTCTGCGAGACTGGGCTTCCGTTCATGAAAACTGTTATAGGTAGAAGAGGAAGTGTTGCGCGAGAGCCCGGATAGCTCAGTCGGTAGAGCATCAGACTTTTAATCTGAGGGTCCAGGGTTCAAGTCCCTGTTCGGGCGTCCTTGTTTTCTTTCAACCTGTGATGACAGATTTGTTTTGGGGTACACTTACAATGCTCTTCGTCCACCAAAACCACGGAAAAAAGTAACAAAAATACGGTTACCGGGCTTTGAACGGAAGTTATATTTCGTGGGCAAGGATTTAGCTTGAATGACAGCGGAGGGAAAGTAGAAACGTCTTGGAGCAGTAATACCTATGAAAGCCCTACATGCGAATTTACATTTTCTAGTAGCCACATTAAAAAGAGGAGAAACAAACAGGTGAAATTATGTTTAATAATATATTTTACTTAACCCAATATTCCAAAATCTTATTTTAACACGTAATCAAAAAATTGTTAATTATTAATGAAATTTTAAGTCAATTTTCAGTACAAAGTGTTCTAAATACGATTTGTGTTTAGAAGCTGTCAGTACATCTCAATTCATATTGCAGGTGCTCGATGGTGGTGTCCAGTATATCCCACAGGGTAAGCGAGTTTTGTTTTGTTTTGTCTTTTGTAAATGACAGGATGAAAGGGACACGCAGAATAGGAATAACAGAAATGTATACAATCTCTGAAGGGTGACCTCAAAAGGGGTTCCATGGTGTAATGGTTAGCACTCTGGACTCTGAATCCAGCGATCCGAGTTCAAATCTCGGTGGAACCTTAAGCTTTTCGGGCAGCACCAGCGACTTCTGTCTTGTATTACTTGTTGGTTGGTCTCTTATGAGATTAGCTAATACAGAGAAAAGCAAACTCGGACACTGTGCATTGAGCTTTTCACACTGCTTGGTTAAAGCTTGTAGCACACTGTCAGAACATACAGTAAATCATTTAAATATATTGGAGGTTGTGTTAATTTTGAGAGATAAAAATGTCATATCTGAGGACAAGTTAAAATAGAGATCAGGTGTGAAGAAATGAAGGTTACCTTCGCAGTTTCTATCAGGTCTTGATTTGGGGTTGGGATGCAGACCTAGGATTTGTCTGGGAGAACAGAGGTTAGACTGTGGTGAAACAATGTATCCCAAGGGCTTCGAAAAATTAAGAGAACACGGTAGGGGGGGTTTCTTCATGGATTAATAAGTGTGCTCGGTCGGTCCACGAGAAAAACCCTGCTGTGGCAGCGGTGGGATTCGAACCCACGCCTCCGGAGAGACTGGAGCCTAAATCCAGCGCCTTAGACCGCTCGGCCACGCTACCTGGGTGAAGGTGGGGTGTCCCCATTGTCCTCCTAAGAGACTAGAAGGAAAAACTGGCGAAGATAGTAGTACTAAAAGGTTCAGTCTTCCTTTCCCACATTTTTCAAACCAACAATAGAGAACCATCTAAACTCCGGACTGCATAGCAGCAGATGGGAGCATAGATAAGCCAGAAAAACAGACACAGAAATGTACAACGAAGTAAGTTTATTTGGGTTGGGCCACATCTGGGAGTGCGGTGCGCCGGAGCTGGAAGCACCCCGTAAGCGGGCAGCCGCAGCTCTGCACTCCCTCGCTCACATTCGTTCGCTCTCCCTCCCCGTTTCTGCCACACATGCGTGCCCTCACTCCCACCCGGCTCAGGTGCTCTGCGCCCTTTGAGATCCAAACCGCGTGCTCCTACCACGCCCCTCCCAATTCCCTCACACATACTCCCCCAACCCCGCCCCCTTTCCCATGCTAATACCCGTAGGTCACCAGACGCCGCCGCTCGCCAGGTGGCTCTGTGGCGCAATGGATAGCGCATTGGACTTCTAGTGACGAAAAAGCGATTCAAAGGTTGTGGGTTCGAATCCCACCAGAGTCGGTTTTATTTCAATTGTTACCTTTCCTCTTAATCCGGCTTTTTCTTAAAGGCTCCCATCCCCCTTCCCCCTACCCTATCTCTGTGTTTTCCACTTCGTTTCAGTTCCAACCTCAGTTTCCGCTCTGCTCTCTTCTTTACTTACCTGTCTGCCCCGGGGCTTGGGCCATGGAGAGCAAGACTGGGGGTGGGAGACAGAAGGGAAGGGAAAGTGGGCGTGGACGCCGAGACAAAGGCAGGCCCCTGGCTCGGGGACACATGGGGATTCAATAACCACTTTATTCCATGCACTAGGGACTTGGGAAGGGACTGAGACTGGGCCAGGGGCAGAGAGAGTACAATCCTAGACGCAGTGGAAAGGGGGCAGGGAAAAGGGACAGGAACCAGGGAAATATATATTTATATAGATACTCTAATATAGACCACATCTCACCCGCGCGCTGCGCCCGCGCGCCCCGCCGCCCTCCCCAACACCTCCTCTCCCGGACGCCCGGGTCCCTCTGCTGCCCTCGAGCTGGAGTCTCTACCCCGCCCCCAGCCCCCGCCCCCACACCCCCAAAGCTCAGGGCCAAGGTCTCCAGAACGCGGGCGGCGGGGGTGGCGGGGCCTTGGGCGCCCCCTCTTGTCTGTGAGGCGGCGGCGGCGGCGGCGGCAGCAGTCCAGTGAGGGGCGCCGGCGCGCCGGGATCCCCGGCGCGCGGGGAGCAGAGGGATGGGGACCATGAGCAGCGCGGGCTAGGGGGGCCCTGGTGCACTAGGGGGCGCTGGTGCAGCGCGGGGCCAAGGGCCGGTGCGGCGGGGTCCAGCGTTTGGCGTGGCGCTGGGAGCCTGGGATCTACCGGCTCGGGCCGGGGCGGTTTGGGGCGCAGGTAGCCGTGCAGCGCGGAGAAGAGCTGGGCGCGGGCAGCCGGGCTGGCGTCGTGCGCGAAGGCCGCCAAACGGAGCAGGCACTCGCGGAAGCCGGACAAGTAGCAACTGGCGAGCGCCTCGGCGTCCTGGGCTGGGGACCGGGGAACCCCTGGAGCCGCGCAGGCGGGTGCGGCCGGCAAGAGGACGGGCGGGCAGGGCAGGGGCCCGACAAGGGCGAGGGAAGGGAAGGGAAGGGGCGCAGAGATACAGAGGCCGGACAGACGCACGGACAGGGACAGGAAGCCAGATGGACGGACGGAGGGAGAAGATGAGGGAGACACAGAGACAGACGCGCGGGTGTTATTAACCTCGCCTCGGAGCAGCAGAGACTGCCGCTCCCCACGCCCGCCGTCCACCGCGGGGCCCCCCCGTCGTCCCCGGCCAGATCCTCCACGAGTCCCCTCCCGCCCTCCGCGGCCCCACCCCCGCGCTGTACCCGGGGGCTCCACCCGGCTGCGCTCCCTCAAGTAGCCCACGGCGAACTCCAGGATCTCCGCTTTCTCCAGCTTCGGGTTCCGGAGGTTCTGCAGGCGGGAGGGGAGGGCGCAGAGACAGAAAGGGGTGGGGAGAGAGGGGGAAAGTGGCAGGGGGAAGAAGGGAGGGGCGGCGGCGGGAGCTGGGGGTGCCCCCGGGTCGCATTTGCGCGCTGCCCACAGAACGCGCGGCCGAAGGAGGACTGGAAATGCCCGAGAACGGTTCTGGCCCGCCCCGAGACGACACTGTCCAACCCGAGGGGACGGAACCGATGCCGGAGGTGAGAGGAGGGAGTGAAGTGAAGCGCGCGGCAGGACTGGAGCTGGCTGACGCGGAGGGGCGCGCAGCGGGGAAGAGGAAATTCAGGGACCCCCGAGGCGCCGCCGGCCGGCCCGGGAGCGCAGTTTACAGTCAGGCGTGGAGCTTCCAGACCCGAGGGGCGGTGGGAAGGCCGCGTTGTGGGAGCGGGAGGGGGTCTGGGAGGGGGTCCCAAGGGCGGGAGTCGGGCGGGTCCGGTGGGAAGCCCTGGGAGGCGGGAGCGGGATGCTTGGGAGTCCGGGACCGGCGGAGGGACTGACCTGGTCCCGGGTCCGCTCCAGCAGCAGCAGCCTCAGCTCCTCCAGGCTGCGGTTGATGCGATCCCGGCGCCGCTTCTCCACAAGCGGTTTCAGCATCTGCGACCAGCGGGAGAGGGAGAGCGGGCCGACCGGACCGCGACTCAGCGCAGCCGCGCCGGCGTCCGGATCCCGCCGCTGGGAGAGCCCCGCTTCCACCCCTTCTCCAGACCCGACGGCCTGGGGCCGGGACCGTCCGAGCCCTCTCCACGCCCCCTCCCGACGACCCTAGAGTCATTCTCGGTAGCTCGCGGCCTCGTCTCTCTCCCGGGTCTTCCGCATCCTCCTCTCTCAGTCTTGTCCTCCCTCCTCCCCTCTCTGCGTCTCTCCTCCTCTTTTCTCTCTACGTCTCCGTCTCGTGCAGTCTCTCTCTGTCTCAGTGGAGAACTTTGGGGACCCGCTTTCCGCCCTGGCACGTGGCCGCACGGTGCGGGGCTCAGAGCTGGCGGCCCTGAGTGCAGAAAGGGAGACAACTGGCACGACCGCGCCTCCTCTTGTCCCCCCAGCCCTCCAGGCCGTCGGCCTTCTCCACTGGTTCTCCTCAAATCTTCCACCCGGCCTGGAGCCCCCGGAGCCAATGCCCTGGGGCATCGGGCCAACTCCAGCCCGCTCGGAGCGAGTGCCAATGCTCTCCTCTCTCTGCTCCCACCCTGCTCCCTTGGCTCCGTCCTCCCCTTGCTTATTTTACTCACACTCTGGTCCCCTCCCACGCCCCCCGAGCCGCAAGGCACCGACCCCATCGCCCAAGCCCCTAGACCTCCGCTTCCGCCGCCCACGCAGGGGGGTCCTCTAACCCTGTCCCCTTCTTCCTACTTTGCAGCTTCCTCTGCAGCTCCTGCCTGCTTGGGTCCCCGGGGCACGTCTCCCCTTCCGGCCCAGCGTTCCCAGCCTCTCCCTTGGCAGGACGAGGGACCTCTGCTCCCTCTCCTCCCGCCTCTCACCTTGGGGCCGTCCCTATTCTCAGCTCGATCCCGGGTGACCATTGCTCCTCCGGACCCTGGCGTGGACCTGGTCTCTCCTACCCTTGAGCCTTATATCCCGCCGCGTCGGGGTAGGAGGGATAGGACCCGTCCCCGCCCCCTTCAGCACCAGGATGCCACCCCACAAGGACCCCGGCACGAGGCTCCCGGAAAGGGGAGGAGTGAGGGGGGAGGGGAAGGAGAGGAACTGGCCCGGGAGTGTGGGAAGTGAGGGGCGAAGGGGGCAGCGGCTGGTTTTAGGACCATAAGGCTGTATAATGAGGCGGGACACAGCTGAGGGGAGGAGGCTACTATGGGCAGAGGCAGTTTAAGTGAATCGCAGCTTTCTTAGAGGCTCACTGTACCCCCGCTAACCCTGAAATAAAAGTTAGCAACCTATGGTCCCCCAGGCTCAATCTTATACATCTTCCCCAAACTTCGCCTCCTAGTCGGGGTAGGGAGCAAAGCCAGTGTGGGCGGATCCTCCTGACTCAACTGGGGCTCTGCCTATAGATGGAAAAGGTGCTCTGTTCTATCTACGTCCGTTATAGTCAATTCCCCCAACATCTTCGCGGTCATTGTGTGCACAGTGCACTGGTTTAGCCTTGGACGGTTCATACTGAGATACGCACGAGAGGCCCAGCTTATCCCTGCAGGATCTAGTGAAATAGACGATGTGTCATCAATTAGCTATTATAGAAGCAGAGAGAAGTTAGGTGCTCTGGAAACAGGGTCCCCTTGAGGATGGCTGGACTGAGGGGGACAGGGGGAGCTTCGAGGAAGAGGAAGCAAGTTTGAAGCATGGAGAGATTTTCCACTTACAAGTACGGTAGTCGATTCAAAACTAATTATAGGAGATTCAGGAGTGCGCCTGACCGGACACCTCATACAAGTGTGCCCGTGTTGCTTGCTTCTGGAGGCCCCCTCGTGACCGGGGAGCAGGGAGCAGGCAGTTTTCCTAAAGGAACAAGAAAGGAATACAAAAAGAGATAAACACCCACCTCAGACAAGAGCTTGACCCTCTGCAGAATGATGCGTGAACACTGGGAGACTTCAGGACAAAGCGCCTGAGAAGATAAATCAGAAATTTAAGGAGACAGCAAGATTGGTAGGGACCACAACACGGAAAGACAGGGTTACAGACCGAGACAGAAGATAGCTCTGAAGTCAGAGATGAGAGAGTGGGGCTTCCTCCAAGCCCTCCCAGCTCCCTTGCACATCTTGGCGCGCGCGCGTGTGTGCGTGTGTGTGTTCACAGGGCCTGCCTTGCACAAACTTCGAGGAGAGGGCTCCCATTTGGGATCACCGCCCCCAGCACACCCCACCTCCCCCTACATCGGCCAAATGGGAGCGCAGATGTGTGGCCCCAGCAGCCCCCGCCACCACCACCCCCCTTGGGAACCTGGGCTCGGGCTGAGTTTTTCTCACCTGCACGCGAGGCTCGGGGCCCTGGGTTGTTCGCACCCGGGTGTGGGGCCGCCCCTGGCCATATGGGGTGGCTTTATGGCCCGGTGGCCGGATCCGGGCAGGAGGAAGGATGGCTAGGCGCTCCACCCACGTCAACCATTGGGGACACTCCTTCCTTGAGCCCCTGGCCTGCCTACGCCGTCTGCCGGGCTACTGCCACCTCATCCTCTTACAAGCTCAGATGAGGCCATTGAGAGGTACTAGTCAACAGTTAGCATTGGTGGTTCAGTGGTAGAATTCTCGCCTGCCACGCGGGAGGCCCGGGTTCGATTCCCGGCCAATGCACTGAAAAATTTCGTTCTTTTTCTCCTCCGCTAGGAGAGGATAATCCATTCGATGACTTTAGTAAAAGCACCATTGTTGAAACATTTCTACCAAATGGTAAGTTACCCTTTCGGCTCCGCAGAGTTCGAAGCCCCCGATAGAGACCATGATTCCACACGTCCTCACACCTCCCTCCTCCCACCCTGGGGGTCCTGCTGCCTCCGCCCCCGACCTGCACCTCCATAGGCGCGACCCTGAGAAAGGACGCGGCGCCCGGATCCCCGCCCCGGGGGTCCTCCGGGTCCTCCGCGGAGGAGGGGCGCGGTGTCTCCGCCCCACGCGCTCTCAGTCCCTTGCTCTCCCCATTTCTCTTCCTCTCCCCCCGGTTTTCTGTTCTCTCGGATGCGCACGTCTTTTGCCTGAGCCCACAGGTCTGAGCCTTTTTGTGTCGCCGGCCTTGCGGCTCTCGGAGTCTCCATCTGTATTTCTCACGTCCTTTCCAGGTCTCGTAGCGACCTCCGCCCTGGGTCTCCCTGGGTCTTCAGTTGTCTCTCCGCATCTCTGACCCTGGGTCTCTCCCGTCTCTGGGTGTCTCCGGGTCTCGGGGCTGTCGCCGTCTCTCCGGGACTCTCTGCGCTCCCACGCTCCTGCCGTCCCCTGGGAAGCTCGCTCTCACCTCCAGGTTCCCGTCACCTCCCCGCCCCGCCCCTTCCCGGCCGCTTTGATCCCGCACGCGTCGGGCCGCCGGGCGCACGGCCTCCGTCCGCGCCCTGCTCCTGGCGCTGTCCCCAGCTGCGGCCGCGGCTGCGGGGGGCCCGGGTCTCTGGTTCGCCGAGCCTGGGCCTCGGTCTTCGTCTGTCTCGATCTCTCTCTGGGACTCGTCCACCCTGGGTCTGTGTCCCTGTCTCCGGTTTCTGTCCCCTGTCCTTTTAGCCTGTTTCATCTGGACCAAAGCGCTGGGTCTCTGTCTTGTCTCCGGATTGTGTCAGTGACTGGCAAATTCAGCGACTCTCTTCTCAGCTCCAAACCGTGACAGTGGCCCCCAGAAGACAATGGCTGAACAATCTGGGCATCTGTGTGTCGGTGGGCGCCGCTGCTGTATTCATTCACTCAGCAGATATTTATGTGTCAAGTACTTTTAGGCATCGGGTGTGCATGAGGTCTGGGTGCTCCTGAAGCTTACATTATAGTGGAGGGGACAGAAAATAACTAAGAAAGCAGAAAATGGGGTAAGATAATTTCAGACGGTTGTAAGGCTGGGGGTGGGGGTGGGGGACCGGTCGTGGCTACTCTACCCTGGGCGGTCAGAGACGGCCTCTATAAGGAGGTGACATCTGAACCCAGTCCCAGAGAAGGGAACAGCAAGTGGGAAGGTTCTGAGGTAGGAAAGGCTTAGCTGGTGGCAGCTAGAGAAAGAGGGACAGCCAACCTGGGACGGACACTTTGGAGAGCCGCAGAGATGAGGTGGGAGGGTCGAGCATAGCCCATCACATAGGGCCTTGGAGGCTCCCAAAGACACTTGGCACTAAGTGTCGCGGGAAGCCAGTGGGGGGTTTCATCAGGAATGCCATATTCTCCGATCCATGGATTTTCGTTGTCGCTGCTGTTTGCGGCTGACCGGTACGGAGGTTCGAACCTGGGACCTTGTCACCAGCACCACACTCTCTGACCCGTGTTTTGAAAGATCGCTTTGGCTGCTATGTGGAGAATGGAAGCGCAGGTTCATTTGCCGAGTTGGAGCAGTCTTGTAGGCAAGACATGGTGATGGCTTGAACTGAGAAGGTGGCGGTGGACAGAGGACATGAACGGGTTACTTCTGGGTCGTTGGCTTATGTAACCAGGTAGATCGTGGTATCTTTTACTGAGATGAGACACCTGCGCGGATCGGGGGAGAGGCTTAGGGAGAGAAGCATTAATACGTTAAATACGTTAGTTGAGATTCCCCCTTAGACACCCAAATGGAGGTCAACACTTAGGATGGAGATATAGAAGGCCGGGGATCAAAGCTGGAGGGTGAATATTGGGGCAGTAATTGGAAGACAGATGACTTTTAATGCTACTACACTGGAGCACCTAGGGAGAGAGTGTGGAGAGAGAAGGGGCCGAGAAAGGACCCCTGGGGCACCCCAACACTTAAACGTCAGTTGAGAAAGAGCTTGCAAAGGAGTCTAGAGTGGTCAGAGAGGTGGCGGGGAAAGTAGGGGGCTGAGGTGTTCTGGAGACCGAGAAAAGAGAGTGCACAAAGGAGCGATCTATTGCACAGCATAGTGATCGTGGTTAATAAAAATGTACTGTATATTTCAAAATTGCTAAAAGAGTAGATTTTAAATCTCTCAACACACACACACACACACACACACACACACACACACACACACACACACACAGAGTATCTCCAGGTTGGCATACTAAAAAATAAAAATAAAAAAAAGGTAAGTAGGTGAGGTGATAGATATGTTAATTATCTCGACTTAAGCATTTCACGATGTATGAATATATCAAAACATCACATTGTACCCCATAAATATATACAATTGAGGGGGCGGCTGGCCGGTATGAATATATACAATCATTATTTGTCAATTAAAAATAAAAAATAAATTTAAAAAAAGGAGAGAGAGCAGTCAGCTCTAGCTAAGCTAAGCTCTTACTTGAGAGGTCAAGTAGGGCAAAGACTGAGAAGCAACCATTTAGTGTAGCATTTTGGAAGTCACGGATGACCTGGGGGAGAGTGACTCCTGTGCTGTCCCACTCGAGTGGGCTGAGGTGAGAATGGGATGTGACAGCATGCAGGCAGAGGCTGTAGCCAGCTTGGTCAAGTTTTGCTGTGAGTGGGGAGCGGAAAAGTGTGTGGTGGTTAGGAGCACCAGAAAGAGGTGAGTGTTGCTAGAGCAAGTCTAATGCTGACCAGTAACCTGGGGGTGTGGAGTGTGGGAAGATGCCAGAGCCAACAGCAGGGAAATCAGCCTCAGTAGCAGGAAAGACTCCTCTCCCACTGTGAGGTGGGGGAGACGGAAGGTGCAGGAAGGATGCAGCGGGCTCTCTCTGATTGCTGTCCTTTCTCCAAGAACAATGGATCAAGCTCGTTACTGGAGGGAGGTCGTTTGAGGAGAAAAAAGTGTGAACTGTTCATTTCGAATAGGATTTCTAGGCAGGTTGAGAGTACATTTGAGATGTGGGACCAAGAATTCCAAGTGCAGAGGCCAATTCACCGTGAAGCTAATAAAGTTTAGGACCCCTCACTTACACAGACCCCTGGAAGGGCCCTACCAACATGTCCACATGGCCATATGCTTCTATAGCATTTGCAAATGTTAGATGTTAACTGCAAGTGGTAAAGCCCAGTCTCTTTCTACTCTGGCTGCCCCCTGTCACACTCTCCCCCTACTGTTGGAGTGGCTGTGGGCATTTGGGGGATCCAGTTATGGGAAAGGTAAGTTGCAGGGACATAAGATTTGAGATTTTGTGGAATACATTTAGGTTATTATCTTTTTTTTTTTTTTTTGGTGGCTGGCCGGTATTGAGATCTGAACCTGTGACCTTGTCGTTATACGGTGTTTGGGAGATTTGTAGTCACTTCCACATATAGCTAAGTTAGTCTAACAATCTAGTGTAGGAATGGCTTCAAGAAATACTCTTATCCTCTGAACCAGGTTGCCAGGCTTTGTGCTGTGAGGGCACAGGGCCAGAAGTCACATGTTGTGTGGATGTGCCCAGTGGCTTTGGCACTATGAGTACATGGGTGGTAGAGGAGAAACAAGATATGAAATGTATACAGCTGGCAGCTAGTAAGTGGAAAGTATTATAGTGGCATGCAGGCAGTTAATTAACACAAATAGATTATTTTTCTAGACTTTGTAACATTTGTGGCATTTGTCAACTTTTTAAATTTGTAAGTTGTTGTGATGTCTTGTTTTGCTCTAAATATTACTTTTTGTGCCTAATTTTGTATTTTTTCTTATAAAGCTTTCTCCCTCCCCCCAAAAAGTATATAAGCTTCAGGTCCCCAAAACCTACAGCTGTCCCAGGGTGAGACTAGGCTGGGTGATTTTCCCCAGCTCTTTGCTCCAGTGCCAGTGTGGCCTGTGAGAATGTCCCCCATCCCCATCCCCAATTTGTCTGTGTCTGAGGTTGTTGGTGGGGGTCTCCATCTGGTTTGCATGCCTCTGCATCAGTGTGGGCCTGTGTCCCTGTGTGTCTGTGGTTGTGTCTGTGTACATGTGGCCTAAGGGTGTGTGTATCAGCATCTAAGCCTCTCCCTGGCTGCCCTCTCAACAGTGCACCACATTAGGGCTTGGGGGCAGGAAGTTCATGTCCCACACATGTGTTAGGCCTCTAGGGAGACAAGGGACAGGAGAAGACCAGAGACAGCACAGCTGGTTTCCAGCTTCCCCTCCCCCCAATGTACCCCAGGCCTGGGTTCCAAGGTTCAGCTCCTCCCTCTTCAGTTCTTCAAAGGGGAGGCTTACTTCCTTTGTTTCCTGGGACGTCCTGGGTCCTGGATAGGGGTTGGGTCCTGGGGGATTGGGGGTTGGGAAGTAAGAAGACCAGGCTCTGGGGCCAAGGGAAGAACCAGGATAGAACGTCTCTAGGCCCACAAGGCAAACTCTCTGGGTCTTGCCTCCCTCAGCTTGCCTTGGGTGTCAAAACTAAAGAAAAGAGAGGGGGCAGCACAGACCCAGGCAGAATAAAAGGGGCAGTGAAAGCACTTCAGAACCTGTAAAGCCCCGCACCCCAACATAAAAGGCCTGAAACCCTGAAATTCCTTCATTCTTCAGCGTATATTTATAGACTGCATACATCGGCCAGGCTCTGTTCTAGGCCTCAGGGTATCGCCCTAAACAAAATGGACAGTGATCTCTGCTCTTATGAGCCATGCATTCTTGTGGGGGAAATAGTCAATATACATTATACAAAACATACCATTTGTCAGATGGTGATAAGTGCTGTGGAGAAAAATAAAGCAGAGAAGGGAAGTGGAGAGTGAGTATTGTAATTTCCGATGGTATGATCAGAGAAGCACTCATCAAGAAGGTGAAATTTAAGAGGTGAGGGGAGCAGGCTATGGGGATACCTGAGGAAGAGCATTCCAGGCAAAAGGTACCATTGGCAGGAAGGCCTTGAGGTGGCAATCTGCCTGGCTTGTCAATGGAACTGAGAGGGGAAGGTGACTGGCTGGACTGGAGTGGAGGTAGCAAGTGCAGAAGTTGCAGGAGGTGAGATAAGAGAAGAAAAAGGGGAATAGGTCATGTAGGACATTCTAGGTCATTGGAAGGACTATGTAAGGACTTACTCATCCCCGAGTGAGATGAGAAATCATTGAAGGGCTTTTCCCTCTATTTTTCTGGTTTCGTTTTATTTTTGGAACTTTAAATTTTTACATAATTTTAACTTTCAAAAAAGTTGCAAGAAGGGCCAGCCCCTGGCTTACTTGGGAGAGTGTGGTGCTGATGACAACAAGGCCATGTGTTCGGATCCCTATATAGGGATGGCCGGTTAGCTCACTTGGAAGAGCGTGGTGCTGACAACACCAAGCCAAGGGTTAAGATCCCCTTACCAGTCATCTTAAAAAAAAGAAAAAAAAGTTGCAAGAATTGTACAAAGAGCTCCTGTATACTCTTTTCTCTGCTATCAATTGTTTACATTTTGCCCCATTTGCTTTATCATTTCTCTCCAAATATTGCATAGACATAAAATATTTGTTTTTCTGAACCACTTGGGGGTACAATGGAAATATCTGGCCCATTTGCGCCCAGGTAACTCAGTGAGTGTTTTCTAAGAATAAGGATACTCATAGCATAATAGTACATAAAGGTACCGTTATCAAAATCAGGGCATTAAAATTAGTATAGTACTATAATTTAATCCACAGTCCACTTCACATTTCCTCAATTGTTCCAGTGATGTCCTTTATTTTTTCCATTCCAGGATCACATGTCACATTTAATTGTCTTTTCAGTTTGACAGCCTGAAGGAATCTTTGTTGTTCTTGATCCTGACAGTTTTGAAGAGTTCTGGATAGGTATTTTGTGGAATATCCTTCAGTTTGGTTTGTCTGACACTTCTTCATGGGTAGATTCAAGTCACTCGGGTTATGCATTTTTGGCAGAACATCAGTGCAGAAGTGATGCTCTGTCCCCCTCAGTACATCACATCAGAACACGCGTCCCAATAATCATATATTGACCTCCATCACGTGGTTAAAATAGTGTTCACCAGATTTCTCCACTGTAAAGTTATTATTTTCCTTTAGTAACTAATATGTGATTTGTGGGAAGATACTTAGAGACTCTTCAGTAATTATGACTCATCAAAAGTTCACTTTAAAAAAAAAAGTTCACTCATTTGGGCCAGCCAGTTAGTTCAGTTGGGTAGAGTGTGGTGTTTCAGCACCAGGGTCAAGGGTTCGTTTGGATCCCCATACTGGCCAGCTGTCCAAAAAAATTAAAAAGTTCACTCACTAGTTTAGTGAGCATTGATGATTTTGGCAGACTGGCCAGTTCAGGGATCCCAGCCTGTGGCCTTGCTCTTTATAAGACTGTGCCAAAATCAACTGAGCTATTTGGCCAGCCACCACTGGTGACTTCTACCTCAGGTGCTGCTTCTATATTTATTAGTTGGTAGTTTACTGTAAGAAAGAGTTTTCCCTCCCCCAACCCCATTCATTCATTCATTCATTCATTTTTATCAGTATGACCTTTGGATTCAATAAATTATAATCCATTGCAATCATTTATTTTAATGCTCAAATTGTCTCCCAGATTTAGCCAATGGGAGCCCCTTTGGCTGCAGTCCCTAGCTGCTGTGTCTTTTTGAAATGTACCCAATTTTCTTTGAGCACTTCTTTACTTTCTGGTACAACAGAATGTTCTGAGATCATCTTGTAATTCTCCAGCCCCAGTCCTGAAATTAACCTTTTCTCCAAGGAGCCTTGGTTCATTTTAGTAGAGAATGGCATTTAGTAACCAAGATATGGACACTTGGTGTGCTCATTGCTACTGGTGTATTATTGCTTCTAGGCACAATGGACAGAGATAGGAAATATACGTATGTGTATATGTTGTGTATGTGTATACATTTATTTCTGAATCTATACACATTAAAAACCACAAATTCATATTGATACCCCTATTGGAAGATTTTGAAGAGAGGAATGACAGGATCTGACATGTTTTAAAAGGATCACTCTGCCCAATGTGTTAAAAGTATAAAGGAACTAGGAACAAGAACGGAAGACAGAAAATAATTTAGGGGATATTGCAATAATCTAGGTGAGAGAAAAGAGTGGCTTGAACCAGAGGGTTGTGGCGAAGGTAGTAACCAGTAGTCAAAATTTTGACATATTTTAAATAGAAATTGCTGATTGATTCGATGTGGATTGTAAGGGGAAGAAAAAAAAAGATCAGGGATGATTCTAAAGTTTTTAGTCTAACCCACGGAAAGAATGGAATTTCCATTTACTGACATGAAAAGACTACATGTGAAGCAGGCTTTGTGGAGAAGACCAGGAGTTTGGTTTGCACATTTTACATTTGTGACCCCTCTTAGATATCCAAGTGGAGAAGATAAGTGGGCAACAGAATAGATATAAGCATCTTTAATTCCGGGAAGAGTTCTGGAGCTGGAGATGAAAGTTTGGGATGTAATAATGTATTACTTGGTATTTAAAGGCATGAGACTGGAGATCACCAAGATAGTGAGTACAGACAGAGAAGAGAAGAGGCTGGAAAATTGAGCCTTGGGAATGCTCCAACATTTAGAGATCCAGAAGATAAGAAACCAGCGAAGGAGTCTTCGAGTGAGCTGCTAATTAAGTAGAATGAATATCAGAAGGGTGTAGTGTCCTAGAAAGCAAGTGAAGAGAATGTGGGGATTTTTTACTTTTAATTTTTTTTCTCTTACTTTTTATTTTTATTTTTATTTTCTTTGAAGAGCGTAAGCATCTGTGTCACCTGTCCCTGAGTAGTGATCAGTGGATTTAGCAGTGATGGTCATTTGGCAAACTTAACAAGGGTAGCTTTGATGAGGGCAGAGGCGCCTGATGGGAGAGGGTTCAAAGGAGAAGAGTCAGGTGGAACTGGAGACGGGGAGTGAAAGATAACTTGTTTGCTTGCTGTAGAGGGGAGCAGAGAAATGGAGTGGTAATTGGAGGGACGTGTGGAGTCAAGATAGCTTTTGTTGTTTTGCCTGTTTCAAACTGGGAGAAATTCGTGTTTGTAGGTTGATGGGAATAATTCCAGTAGAGAGAAAATACGGTGGTATAGGAAAAAGAGCACTGTCCTCGAGTAGGCCAGAGGGGATGGTAAATCTAGTAAGCGTAGGGGTTGGCCTAAATTAGGTGGACGCGTTCATCTACAGTCATGAGGGAGAGTAATAGTGCGCGGTCGCAGACAGGTAGGTAGGTGTGATTGCGGATGTCGGTGGGAAACTCTCATGAATGCTTTCTCAGTGGAGCAGGAAGCAAAGCTAAGGGAAGATGAAGAAGGGATTCGTGGTTTGGTGTGAGAGAAGGAATGAAACAGTCGTATAGGATAGTAGGAGGGTGAGTGGATTAGGGCCATGTAGTATGATCGCTGAGTCGCGCTAAAGAGCCACCTGAGTTTGGCGGGATTATGGCAGCGCAAAGCCTCTCGGAGACTGGCCGGAGTCTGAGGCCACAAGAGGGCGCTCGCGGGCTGGTCCCGGGTGGCTGAGTCCCCGCCATCCTCGGAATAATGCGGGAATTTCTCCAAACTAAGGCCTAGAAAACAAACTGCTTACTTTTTGGTGCCAGGCAACACTACTCACTGTCAAAACTACTAGCGCTGTGAGCAGGATTCGAACCTGCGCGGGGAGACCCCATTGGATTTCGAGTCCAACGCCTTAACCACTCGGCCATCACAGCCGCGTGCGGCCTCGTGCCTGCGCAGCTATAGCTGCCTATCAACACGCCAGCACTTGAGGCCCCGCCCTCACTGTCTCCAGGCAACCGTGTGCGTCGGCAGCCCAGTTTGAGTGGCAGGTTTCCCCTGTTCTTTCTCCCCGAGACACAGTGCGACCCTAACAAAACGAATCCAAATCCGAGTCCAGACCCTTGAAGGCAGACAATGGGAAGTCTGCTTTACCTTGGTTCATGAGAATAAACTGGGAACCTTAGCTTTCAAATGCACGCTAAAAGGGCACGGGAAGGAAACCCAAACAGGCCTTGACTTTGTAAGATGAATCTTTGAGAAGGTGCGACAGAAAGACCCGATGTAAGTGGCAAGAAGGCATCCTCTTCGCAGCAATAATATACTACCTTTAGCTCTTTTAGGCACCGCTGGGATTCGAACCCAGGATCTCCTGTTTACTAGACAGGCGCTTTAACCAGCTAAGCCACGGCGCCGGTAGAAGCTGGTTTCTGTCTCCAGATAGATCAGCTGTTAATAGGCGCCAGTAAAAAAAGTTACCAAACAGGGGTTGTAGTGGGTCCTCAGTGATTGATTCCTTTTCAGGCTGCCCCTTCCCTTTCAAGTTCTCAGGCAGAGTGTTAACCTCCTGCTCCTCCATTCTCCCATACCTTTGAGGGCCAACTCCACCACGAATGGGTGCATGACTCCATGTCCCTTAGCTGTCTACACTGACCTGCTGAAGGGCCCTCTCCTATATGGTGACCAAGAAAGCTAAACAAGAAGCTAAACACTCTCACCTGCTTCGGGGCACCACAGGGTTAAGTGGGCCACCAGTGACTCATGACTGGAGCTTGTCCAAGCCCTTAGCCATAAGCTGCCTCTCATCTCTCCTTCCCAGGACAAACCCAGCTGATGTAACGGTAGCTAGCGTGAGAGCAGAGTTTGAGTTAAGTGTAGGTTTAGCGAGCTCACCAAGGCCCTTCAGCTGGAAAGGATGTGGGGAGGAGAGGAATGGGGTCTGTCAGTAATAGAAGTGCCCCCCTCACGACAACCTTCCTGGAAGCAGGGCCATACCTCCCCTCAAGAAGCTCCCCTCACCCGAGCCCCAAACTTCATTCCACAAAGTCCTGGAACATTTTTTTTCTTTTTGTATTAAAAAAAAGTAACAACAGACACAATATCAAAAACACAAATGCCATTGGTAGAGGGTACAGCTGAGAACGCCTGGGTCCCACCTGAGGGGCAGCACCAGGGACTCCATGGTCCACCAACCTCCTCCACCCTGCAGCAGCTAGGGGTTTGAACCCCCGGGTTCTGCTTGGGCCTCAGGCACTCCTCCTCCCATCTGGGGAGGAGGTGGGAGAGACAGCTATTTCTCCCAATAAATAAGTGCAGCCCCAACCCTTGGGGACTGGGACTCAGGCTCAGCTGGGATTTGGAGAGACCACTTCAGCAGCTTGTCAGCAACCTTGTCCAGGGGTGGGAAGGACTCCTCACCAGGGGTGGGAGATGACACCCCTCTGGGCTGGGCTAAGGAGTTCTACCCTCCGTTCTCTCAGAGGCCAGAGGCAGCCCCTGGATCCTGGGCTGGTGACAGGGGTCCAGCCCCCTACAGTGGGAGAAGCTGGGGCAGTTTCCTATTGTTTGGTCCAGCCACATCCGAGTTCTGGAATTGGGGCATAAAAGAAGGAAGCCTCTCATTGACTCCTAGAGGTGGCCCCCAAATGGAGTCTAGCTGGTGCCATTTTCTGCAGCCGGTAAATCTGAACTGGTTGAACTCCCACCTTGTTCTTCCTCCTCCATAGCTAAGTCCTGAGAGCTTGAGACGGTGGCCCCAGCTTGGGCCCTGGCCTCCTCAGTGCCCTCACCCTCGCCACAACCGCCACCACCCTCGCCTCCACCCTCCTCCATTGGCTCCAGCCCCAGTCCATCCAGCTCTGAGAAGAGCGTGTCATCATGGTGGCCAGGGTCTTGGGTGCTGCTACCGCAGTCCACACAGGCCTTGGAGGAAGAAAGGGGGTATGAGTCAGGCAGGGTCCTCACCACTAATCTGTCAGCCCAGCTTCCAAACCCAGCCCAACTGTGCTTCCCAAAACATACTCCCAAGAAACACGTCCACACAGATGCAACTGGGGTCCAACATGGGTGGAAAATGCTTTGTTCCATCTGCCGAGACCCCACTATGTGGCAGTAACAATGTACATTAGCATAGTATTGGAAAAGCTCTGCAAAAACCCATCTGGTTTAATACTATATAATCCAGCAGCAAACTTTGTGAAATTAACATCCTTCAGAATTAATGATCCAAGGACACTGAGGTCAGCCCTTAGCCTCTATCCCCTGAACTTGAGTTCAATTCTTCCTTCTCCTGTCCCAGACTTCTCATCTTACCATCACATCAAGGGCCTGAGGCAGCTGGCCCTTCCGGACCCAGGAGTGCACAGCACCCAGTTCCCGCCGCTGGTCCTCAGAGAACCGAGGCTGCTGCTTCTGCATGACCCGGAGTCGCTCCCGGTCCTGCTTCAGCACAGAGGCCATGTCCCTACCAAGGAAGGAGTTCAGAAGGCAGAGGCTGGGATCCAGGACCAGGGCCAGGCCCCATGAGGTTGGCATTCTTCCTCTACCACAACTCCCCACCCACTGCTTCATGTCCTCCCTTGAACCAGGGCTCTGGGAGCTCATGTCTTCTGAGACCAGGAAACCTGCGCTCAGCCTGGGAGAAACTAATGAGACGGTTTCCAAGGAGCAACGGTTAGGGTGGGGACCTCCAGAGCACAGCCAGCCCCAGAAAAGAAAACCCCAAGTCAGCAGGGGAGTGAGGGTGGGGCCGGACTCCCTCCTACCTCTGAAACTCCTCACCTAGAGGGCACCTGGTAGGTCATCATGACACGCTGGTCAGCATTGGCCATCAGCAGCCAGATGGGATCCTGGAGCACGTACTTAATGACTTGGTCCCCAGGCTCAGCCCTGGCCTGAGCAGCCCCAGCCTCAGCTTCTGAAGAGTCGATGCTGCCAAAGTACTTGCTTGTGCGGCTGCTCTGACTGCTGCCTGTGAAGGAGGGGTTGGGGGAGCAGGCCAATGGAGTTAGGCTACAGGGCCTCCCACCCTGGGGCCTCACAAGGCCTCCCTCAAAGGCCCTATGTTCATCCCATTGGCTTTAGGAAGCTCAGCCAAGATGGGGCCCGGCCTCCCAACAACCCTGGGAGGTGTTGGAAGGTGAGCACTCACGAGTGATACTGGCTGAGGTGCTGCCCCCCTCATGGGAGCCGGAACCAGACCCAGAGCCCAAGCCGGAGCCCAAGGAGCCTGAGGCGGCAGAGCCTGTGCCGGAGCGGGAGTCCTCCTGCAGCAGCAGCTCAAGCAGGTCACTGGAGCCAGAAAGTGCGTCCTGATTGGAGGACTCAGTAGCCTCCACCTGGAGGAGGGGGAGCAGGAGGGGGAACAGGGTAGGATGAAGGGATCAGCACCCAGGCCTCCCTTCAGTGGCTTCCACTGGTTGGTTGGGTGGAGGGGGTAGAGGAGGCATCTGTGACAGTGGGGCCAGGCTGAGAGAGCTGGCGAAGAGTAGGGACGTGATGCTGGACCCTTTCCAAATGGCAGATGCACTCTCACAAGTTATTGGCATGTCCTCACCACCTGCCAGACAGACAGGACTGTCCCTTCACAGAGGAGGCAGCCAATTTCTGCCTCATTCAGAAATTCAGCTGGGTCTCCCACCCCACGACACCACTCCTGGAGATTGAGAGGCCAGCCCAGCAGAGGGCAGGAGGCAGCACAAAGCCAGAGAGGAGCAGGGCTGAGGGCTGGGTGGGGCTGGTAGAAGGACACAGGGCATCAGTGCTCACCAGTCTGGCCTCTGGCTCAGCGGCCTCCTCACTGGGAGGCGGGGGCCCAGCACTGTTCCCAGGGCCCCCTGCAACAGCACCCCCCTCAGCACGGGGGAGCTCCTCAAGCTGCAGCAGATTTAGCTGGAGTGGGGAGCTGCATCTTGAGTTGAAGAGTGGAGAGTCCGGGCGGCGGGGGGGTGTGGGAGGCAGTGGCGGCAGGGACGGAGAAGGAGAATGGGAGGCAGGGGTGGGAGGCCCCTCAGCAGGGGTCTGGGGTACCCCATAGGGATAGCCAGCTGGGGTAGGGAACAGATAGTTAGGGAGCACCAATGCCACCATTGGGGCCACCAGGGGGGCAGGGAAAGCAGCAGGGGACACAGAAGTGGGGGCAGGGGGAAGAGGCTGGGGGCCTCCTCGTTGGGAGAACATGGGGAGGGGGTAGGGCTGGACCACCGCTGGGAAGGGGGTAGTGGCTGATGAGGGGGGCCAGGGAGCAGATGGTGGCACAGGCGAGGGGTGGGAGACATAGCAGGGGGCTTCGGCCTGGGGGGTCTGGTGGTGGCGTGAGCGCTTGGCTTTGGATCGGCAGTGGTGTCGGCGACCAGGGGGTGCGGGGCCATGGTGGCAGCCTGTGGGAGAGACTAGGGTTAGTGAGGGCCTCATCTTGGGGGTTAGTGCCCATCACCCCCACTGCCCAGACACTCTGTCCAGGAAGAGGATAGGCAAAAAAGCTAGAGAGCGCTTTTCAGCCCGCACAGAATGGGAGGGACTCATGAGGTGGGGAACTTTCAGGGAAGAATCAAAGGAGGCAAGGACAGGGGGATTTATTGAGAAAGAAGCCAAGAAAAGGAAAGGTTACATGAGGGGTCAAGCTGGGGGTGTGCAGAAGATAGACATGGTGGCAGATGAGAGGAGGCAGGGTGGGTCGTGGATGAATGGGAAGGTGGCTCCGGTCCATCAGCCAAAATCCTGCAAGCACTGCTAGCCTGAGTGCTCCTTCTGCCAGTCGAGGCCACGCTCTGCCTAGCTCATGATGGAAAGCTGCGTTCACCTACAGGGGGCCTCCCCCAGGCACCTGGAAAAGCTGCCTTCCATCTCCCTTGAAGCCCCAGCCCCACCCAGAATTGGCCCAGAGTCTATGCAGACTTCTTGGTCAGTGACAACTGAATCCTAAGTGGACACACATCCTGCCCCTGCCCCCAGGCTAGGCCTGAAGCAGCTTACCTGGAGCAAAGCACCTCCACCTGCCTCTCTCAGTGCCAGCCCCCCAGACTGCTCTCCTCTGGCTGCAGCCTGGTACCCCGGCCTAGTGTGGAGAAGCTAGTGAGGGGCTCATCCCTAGACAGGGCTCTGGTGGTGGAAGCAGCACCAGCCTGGGTCCCTGGAGCAGGAACATCTCCCTCAAGACCCACCCCACAAGAATCTGGTCCTAGACTGGGCAGAAGGCAGGCTCAGGGAGGCCCCGGGTGGCTACCTCGCTCGCCAGGGGCCGAGAGGGCTGTAGAAGAGCCGTCGAGCCCACGCAGCCTGCCAAGGTCCCGGAAGCGACTGAGGAAGGCTTGCTCTTCCTTCTGTGTGTGCAGGGACAGCACGGCCTTGGTCAGGCCCACTGGGCGGTAGACGTCTGGGGCTGGGTCAGGGGCTACTGTGGGACTGGGGGCTGGGCTGGGGGCTGGGCCGGGGGCTGGGCCAGGCAGGTCCTCCATTATGATGATGTCTGAGGAGGGAGAGATGGGGAAAAGACATAAGAATCGCCTCAGGGCTCAATGCCTCCACACCACACCACACCCTCCCTATCCAACAGCCTAGCCGACCCCTGGCCTCTGCCCCACCACCAAACCTGGGCACCACGTGCATTTCTGGGCCACCTCCCTGCCAAGGGCTGGCCCTGTGCCTCCTCTCCATGCAAAGTCCCAGGAGGAGAGAGGACGCTCAGTCCCCTCCAGTGGCCACTACCCTGCCAGGAAACCCCATCCCTATACCCTTCTCTCACGTATTTTCAAAATCAATACCCAAAGACTCTCCAGGGTCTTCAACATTCCTCGCCTTCAGACCCTCTGGGGTCAGCTTTCCCCACCCCCCAGGACTCAGTGTTTCAATTGACAGGAAGACGACATGAAGCAGAGTGGGGGAGGGCAAAGCAACCAAGGCTGGCAGGCGTGGAGAGCGAGAAGTGGGAGCCACAAGCTCTAGGGGACAGAGGGGGAGGGGAACGGCAGACAGGCGGGAGCTCTGGCTGGGGGACCAAGTGGAGCCTCGGGCACTGCCCCCCTCACTCCACGCCCATACCCGACTCCGGGGGCTTCTTGTCTCCCACATGGACGATGGTGGAGCTGAAGCTACACTGACTGGTGACGGACACCACGCTCTCCGCCTTATTGGCCAGGGTGAGCGGGCTCAGGGCGCCCCCCACCACCGGCTCCTTCTGTGGAGTGGCCCCCTCCCCAGACAGCACTGCCGACGACGGATCTGTGCAGAGAGACAGTGCCGGTAACCACCCCCACCAGGAGGTCGGGAGAGGGGATCCCAGGGAGGAAGGGACAGGATCGATGGGAGGAGTCTGGAGGTCAGGAGGCTGGGGAGGAGGGCAGGGCAGAGCAAGGGGGCCCCAAAGGCAACAGTGTAGCGACACGGGGCCACCAAAACAGGATGGGGCAGTGGGAGCAGGCCATGTACTTGGTCTTTACCTTTCTTGGCCCCCACAGGGGCTGAACCTATCCGCTGCTTGTCGTCGTCAGAGGCTGAGGAGGCAGTGTAGGAAGAGGAGGAGGCACATTTACGCTTGGTCGTGCTAGGGATGTTGCAGCTCTCCAAGTACCTGGCGATGGACGTGGCAGAAAGCATAAGGGCAGGACCTGGGGTGGAGCAGGGGCAGGGCCCAGGGGGAGAAAGGGGCGGGCAGGCCTTACCTGAGGATGCTGTCCAGGCAGTTGATCTGCTGGTAGGAGCAGCCAGAGGCTTCTTTCTGCTCCACCTCCTCAGGGGCCAAGGCTAGTGGGACCTGAACTGGAGCAGGGGCCACATCCAGCTCTGGGTCTGGGGACTGGCAGAGAAGGGCCTTGGCCTTGAACATGCCTGTAGCTGGGGCAAGGAGAGGAAGGTAAATGGGTTGGGGTGAAGGCCAGAGGATCCCCAGGCTTCACTCTTCACCCACACCCCATCCTCATCAACTCACCAGGGAGGCAGGGCCGGGGTGGGGGCCTGGCCCGGGACTCAATAAAAAGCTGCTGCCCCTGGTGTTTCACCAGATGCACATCCTTACAGATCTGCTGGAAAGTTACCTGTGGGACACAGCAGAGCAGTGGGCAGTACTGGGGAGGCTTGGCCAGCATCGGGGCAAAGGGCACAATAAATCCAGAAGGTCTCAGGACAGAGTCATGGAGGCCTCGATGGGAGGACAAGAAAGAAAAGGAGGCAGGGAGGAGATGGAAAGGCAGAGACGGGGCAAGGCTCAGGGAGTGGCAGTGCTCATTCCAGAAAGATAGGGGAATGGGTAGCTAGAGGGGTGAGGTTGGAGAAGGTCACTCACTGGAGCAGGAGGCCCAGGCCCCTCCGCATCACCCCCGTTGCTATCACTGGAGGAGCCAGGGCTGTGGAGGGGACCTGGGGACATCACTGGACCAACTCCACAGAGCCCTGTGAGGCTGGGGCTATGCACAGGCTGAGGTAGGGAGAGGAACAAGTTAAATGTCTGTAGCCTCCTTCCCACCCGGTTCTTCCCCTCCCAAGCACCCTCCCTGCGACTCACCTGCAACAGCAGCCGATGGATCTGCTCTGATAGCTCCTGGATATCAGGATCCAGGGACAGAGCTGGGTTAGGGGCCGGGGGAGTGAACACATCCTCATTCAGGGGTGCCCTGCAGAGTGGGGAAGGGTGAGTCAGCCCTGCCCCCAGTCCTGCTCCCTTCTGCACTGCCCCATCCCCAGTGCCACCTCGGGGGCATGGCCCACTTACGTGCGTACTTTATGGCGGCCCAACACGAAGGCTACCTTGCGGCTCCAGGGATGCACGAAGCCGGCCCAGCTGGTGTCCATGGTGACATACTCCCCATTACGGGCACAGAAGCGGATAGGGGAGTGGTCAAAGGGCTGGCCTGCCAGCTGCAGGACTGATGGGAGTGGGAAATGAGGGGGGGTCAGTGGGAAGGAGAGCTGAGTAAGGTGGAGGGCCACCCCACTGCAGATCCAGGAGACCAAGGCACCAAGAAACACAATCACAAGGGCAACTATTAAGAAACCCCGGAGACAGCCAGGAAGAGAAAGCAGGAGAAGAGGAACTCACTCTTCTTGTGGATGGCCAGCATGAGGGGTCGGTCCTCAGGATGCAGGAAGAGGAGCACTGGGGCCCCCAGGAGGTCCTGGGGCAGGTAGCCCAGCAATGGGGCAGCCCTGAAATGGGAAGAGGCATCAGAGTGGCCTGGCCTTAGCCCTGGATACCCCCCTTTCCTCCAGGTCCTGAGCTCACCTTTCGTCCACATCCTGGAAGAGACAGCTGGGTGTATGCCGCGTGGTGAAGATCCTCTTGTCTGGGGGGATCCGGGGAGCTGTGGCACAGAAAGCATGACCACTGGGTTTCATCCAGCGTGGTCCAGCTCCTCAACCCTCCACTCTGCCTGAGGCCCAGGCTGGCTGGCAATCCTCCCACAGCTCTGCCTTGGGCCCTATGGCCTACAAAAATGGTCTGGGCCATTCCTGTCCTCGCATCAGGAATAAAATTGAAAACAATCAAGACATTCTTCTTTGCCCTCCCCTACCTAGCTCAGGGCTCTTATCCAACTCTACCTCTACAGGGGGCTTAAACCTTCATCTTTATAATACTTTCTCCTGTTCCAGATTCATGTCCTTTGCCTCACCCCCAGCCTAGAGGAAATGTCCTCCCTCTCACGCACCACCAGGCCAAGCCTCTGGCCTGCCCACCTTCGTAACCCGAGTGGATGCGCTCTGCAATGAGCAGACAGCATGGCTGTGCAGGGGCCCCATCTGAGACCCGGATCTTGGTCACATATGGAGTTAGGCGGAATGGCTGGTACCGAGGCCCTGGATCCCGGTCAGGACCTCCTCTAGCAAGGGAGAAAGGAACATTAGGGACTTTCACTGGAGAGCCACTCACCCAGCAAAGAAATAGGGAAAGAAGTAGAAAGAGAGAGAAGCCTGCTCCCACTACCTGAACCTACCTGATACGGCAGAAGACAGACTTCTCCTGGGTAAAGTCCTTGAGGCCTGAACCTGGGACAGACCAGGAGGACAGTGAGCACAGCCCACTGCCCCATCCCTGGGCTGAGAAGAGCCCAGCAAGGGAGAACTTGGGTCCCCTGGCCCCTCATGGCAGGAACTTCCTGGGACTGCTCATCCCTCCCCACAAGCACTTGGGCATCTCACCTGCTGAGGCCCCAGTACCCCAGGTGGGCAGGCGAGATGGAACAGTGGAACCATAGAAGACACCGACATCCTGGGGAGCCAGGAGCTCTGAGAAGCGGGCACCCCGGAACACATCCCGCTTGCACCGCAGCAGGATACCTGCCTGCTCCGAAATGTAGACGATTCGTCCTGTCAGGAAGGAGACAGCCACCGAGAAGGTATCCTGGTGGGAGAGTGACAGCAAAAGCAGATTCAGGAGGAGTGGGGGGTGGGGATGGGTGTGTGACAGGCTGGAGAGGGCAGACTCTGGCTGACCTGGTTGCGAAGTGTGTACTCAGATGTGATGTGCTCCAGCTCATCCAGGGTGTAGGTGGACATGTCCATGGCACAAGGCTCACCCTCCTCCAGGCTCCACTGCTGGTAGTATTCCTGGTTGGCTGCAGGGAGAGGGCAGTGGGCCTTTGGTAAGGAGACTGCCCCACCACAGTAGCCCAGGCCCTGACTATTCCCTCCCAAGAAGCACCGCTCACCCTGCACCTGCTTGACACAGGCCAGTGCATACTGTAGTGTGGCCAGGGTCCCAGAGCGGCCCTTGCCCCTGCGCTCTGGTGGCAGTCGAAGCTTGAGTTCCCGAAGCGCTGTCATGAGTTCCTTCTGGGTCCTTGCCCGGGCTGACTGTTCACTGCTGCAGGGCCCATGGGGACAGAGATGATAAAGACATTAGCTCCAAAGTGTGGCCCAGGGCCCCGCACCTCTCCCCTAGCCCTCACCCCACATACCTGCAGCCACTGGTGGATGGGTTGTCCTGCTCTGAGCTGGCACTCAAGAGGCTGTAGGCAATGGAACTGCTGGGTGGGGATGGGCTCTGAGAGTTCGTGCTAGAGGAAAGCAACAGGCCCCAAATGAGGGGTGGGTGGCATGGGGCTTGTCGCCTAGCCCAGTCTGCTCACAAGACCACTCCCAGACCCTGCAGCACACATCCATACACACCTCTTGCTGCTCTCCGTGGTCTCCAGCAGGGCCGAGTCCTTGCCGTTGCCGGAGGAGGAGCTGTGTGAGCTCCGCTGAGATGCACCCCTGGACTCAGGCCCGTTGGACTCATTGCCACTTGAGCCATTGCTGTTGGCATCGGTGTCATCAGCCAGGCTGGGACCTGGGCAAGGCCGGTGCTGCGGGGGCCCAGGGGATGGAACCCCTCCAGGACAAAAGGATTCCCTGGGCGTGGGGTCCCCTCCCCCATCAGCCCCTTCTAGGGGGCAGCTCATGTCTGGGCCATGGGGAGGACAGAATAGGGAAGATGGAGAGGCCACCACGGATACTCGAGGGGGCCTGGAGGCCTTGCTGAGGGAGGGAGGGAGGGGGGAGATCTAAGTCTCTGAGGGTTGAGAAGTTCGATCACAGCCAGCACCTGGAGAGGAAGAACAGGAAGGAGTGCTTGGAGAAAGAGGGGATGTTAACCCCACAGCGTCTGCTGGCTTCACTGAGACCTTCCCCTGCCCGCCCCCAGGCTCCTGGCACCCAGGCTTGGGGCTTCCAATAGGGCGCCCAGGTGAGTTCCGCTTCCTGTCCCCATAGGGGACCTCAAGTGGGAAGGGGGCTCTCTCGGGCGTTCCCGCACATGCCCTGCCAGCGTGGCCTGAGTAAGTAGAGCCTGAACAATCGACTAGAACTACAGCTGTGGGCCAAAGACGGGACACTTCTCACCCCCAGGTTCCCATCCAGCCCCCACTCCGCCTGGGACTCCAAGGCCTCGGAGCAAGGGGTGAGCTGATCGCCTCCTATATTTAGGCCTCCAGACTAATTTTATCCGGGGGCGGTGCCACCCCCGCTGCGCATGCGCGCAGACTTGGGCGGCCCTACCACGCGCTTCCACCGCCGCCGCGGTCGCCAGGGAAACCGACGTCAGCCGCTGAGCTCAGCGGTTGCTGAGGGACCACAGGAGGGCGGGAGGGGCGACCCCTCCCCCATTTCCCGGCGGAAGCTGGGGAACGACCCACTCCCACATTGCTGGGCGCGGCCGGGTGTCGCCCACCCCTAACATATACCCAGTCCCCGGACGGCCCGGTGCCACAAGAAGAGAGACGACCTACTGGAGTCCCAGGGACTGGTCCTGGCCTTCCCAGGACGAAATACAACCGCCACCACCCTCCGTGCGAAAGCCCCCCCAGCCTGGCTCTAGCCTGGATTACGGTCATTCTGGTCAACACAACACGGCCTTTCCTTCTCTGGCCCCTGCTGCGCCTCCCGACCACCAGGACCGAAATTGGCACCTGCCACCGTCAAAGACCCGGGAGTCCTCTGTCCCCAGTCTCCTTTCCTAGCTACCCCCTCCCATCGAAGCAATGGGCAGAGGACGCACAACAACCGGCAGATAGTTGTTCTCCTACTCCCCGTCCAACCACACCCCCACCCTCAAGCATTTTCTGTGCGCCAGGAGAAAAGAGAAGGCTGTGGCCAACAGCAGGAACTAGGGCCGGGAACGGGATGTTCCAGCCCCAAGCCGGCTGACATCACAGCCGGCGAGGGGCCAGGGATTGGAGAAAAGGCAGGGAGCGCCGAAAGCCTGAAGGGGTCCTGGTGCCGGGGCAAACCCGGGGACCTCCGAGTTACGAGAATGAAGACAAGGGGCATGCCGGCTGAGGGTCGGTTGTGGAGCCGAGATGGCTGGGACCGGGGGACAAAGCTGGAGGTAAGCTGAGTGGGTCAGGAGTGTGGACACCAGGTGCATGGTTGCGAGGAGCACCTAGGTCCCCCAGGGCAGGTAAGGGCTGGACAGCCGCGACAAGGAAGGGGGATTATTGGTGTGCAGTCTGAGCGCCTGGGCCGAAAATGGCCCATCAGGTTGGAAGTGGCGGCGGTCCGGTTCGGGGACGGAGTCTGACCCCAGGGTGGCCGCGGGGATGCCTA
The DNA here is from genome assembly GCF_027409185.1 of Cynocephalus volans. NCBI lineage: Eukaryota > Metazoa > Chordata > Mammalia > Dermoptera > Cynocephalidae > Cynocephalus > Cynocephalus volans. The sequence continues at coordinate 35,395,546 of NC_084469.1, forward strand.
CCTGGCCGCGCGAACGCCCTCCGGCCTCCTGCCCACCGCCGTTCCAACCCGCAGCCGACTGGAAGCTCCGCAGGGCGGGGAGGCGGGTTGCATAATGTCAGGCACTGCCCCCTCATTGGCCTCCTGCCTGCGGAGTCGCAGGCTCCGCCCCCGATTGGCTGGGGATCTCTTCCTGGTGCCTGATTGGCTACTGGTCCCTTACTGAGGTCAGGGCTGTGTCACACACACGGGCGCACGTGGACCTGGGTGCTGGCGCTGGGCTGAAAGGCCCCAGACACCGCCCAGCCAATAAGCGCAGGACGCCTTGCACAGTAAATAATAAAAGGAGGCGAGCGGAGGTGTCTTCAGAGAAAATGCCTAGCCACCGTAGGTGCTCAAGAGATGTCTACTTCCTGAACTGACCAACCTTAGAGAACAGAACACCTTGGCCCTTCCAGGGGTGAGGAAAAGGAATACAGACTCTGCGAGGTGGACCAATCTGGATGAGATGGCTGGCCCCTGAGAGGAGGGGGAGACAGAAACCTGGCTTGGCCTTTCCAGCCTTGTCATTATACATAATGAAGCCCTTTTATCCAACCCCTTCTTCTGACACTTCAAATCCTGGGAAGAGGGCAGTTGAGGGTCCACGTGTGATTGGGGGGTGAGTGGGTGCAGGGAGGATGCAGACAATGGAAGGGGCCGCCAGAACCAATAGAGGCTGTGAACGGAAACAATGGCAGGTGCTTCTATGGCCAATCAGAGAAAAGGTCTCCAGCAGCCTAAGTCGTGACTAGTGCTGCTTCTATCCAGAGGATGCAGCCACCCACAATGAGGGCTGCCCCAAAGTGGGGGCCAGGAAGCCAGGGCTACAGAAGGAAGAAGGGGGCAGTGGAGAAAAGAGGCCAACTGGAGCTCTTGACAGAAAGGTGGGATGGCAATGGCTTCATATCCCCACTGCTTGGGAAAGAGAAAGCCAAGATCAAGGGGCCCAGAGTAAGGACCTCACCCCTGTCTCATTCACTGTACTCCCCAGCGCCCAGGACAGGACCTGACACATGATAGGTGACCAATAAACATGATGATTTTGTTTTAAGCAAGGATAGGTAGGGAGGTGGGAAAGGAGCCTCAGCAGTCTAGAAAGAGCTAGAAATTATAATTTTTTTAAAAAGAGTAAAAGCAGAACAGAGTTATAGAAAGAGAACAGGGGCTTGATTTGGGGAAATAAAGTGCCAGTCTGGATCCAGAAGAGCTGCAATTACACAGACTCTTCCATCCAAAACTGTAATGAGTAATTCTTCTCAGGGCTTCCTGGAAACGTGGGTAGCAAGAGAATAGGCCCCCAAGCAGCTGCTGTCATAATCAGCTGTGGGTGCCCTCCCCTCACTGTCACGTGGCCTAAACTTTCCTTAAGAATGATGTTCCCCACGGTGGGGCTGGAGGGGCAGGGAGGGTTCTGTGGAAAAGCTGGGGACACAGGGGTGTTAAAAAAATAACCCAGAAAAACCGAAGCAGGAAAACACAGAAAACAAAGGATTCAGGAACCTAGATTCTCAGTCTCCTCTCCTTGAAAATGATTCCCCCCGTCCCTGTAACTCATCTAGTGTGGCCCTGTGCTCCTTGTCTCATTTTCAGACATCTCTTCTCTGGAAACGGCTCCCTCCCAGCTCTTCTCAGGGATTCAAGTGTCATCTCCCTTAACCCAGGCAGTTCTAGCTCTTCCACCTCCACCCCCATATCTGTCTTTTGCACAGTCAAAAGGGTCCAGCGCTCCAGCAGCCCCCACCTGCTCCCAAGGCCCTGGCTGTCCTGCCTTCCTGTCCCCACAGTAACCAGGCTCTGCTGCCGTCAAAGGAGGAGAGGGGGCGGGAGACAGCGGTGACGTCAAAGCGGAAGAAGGAGGCGGGGCAAGGCAGCCGGGGAATGTGGGGCAGGGAGGCTGCAGAGGCTGGAGGAGGCAGCGGTTTGGGAGGCGGCCAGCCCGAGAGGGCGGCGGCCACGCTCTTGGGAACATCGTGTTCTCTTGGCTGGTGGCCTAGGACATGCACCCAGCCTGAGCGCCTACCCTAACCCAACGACAGCCGTCTTGTCCCAAAGCCAGTGATTCCTGGAGAGAGGATTAGGAGGAAAGGGTCCCCCTGCCCCGCTCCCACGCTTAGCTCTCTTTTCAGGACTGGCATCTGCCCGCCCGTGGGCTTGTTCCTACAGCTTCTGGCACTGGCCTTCTCCCTCTCCCAAACTGTACACATCTGCTGGCCCAGTACCAAAGAGCCGGGGCGGGGAAGTTGAAGTCACAGGTTCTGCGAGGGAACACGCACCTTTGCTCTCTCCCAGAGGCCCCCTTCAGAGCCTGACTCTCTTGTTACTATGGCAGCAGAGAGAGGGAGGAGGGGCAAGGAGGAGAATGGGTCTAGGATGAGGAAATCAAACTGGGACAGAGCAAGTGGCCCAATCTGGGGACTGGATCCTAGGAGAGGAACAGAAGGAAAGAATGAGGGAATTTGAGCTGGTGCCTGAAGACGAGAAGAACCAGGAAGAGGGAAATGGGGAGCCGTCAAAACTAGCAGAAAAACTTAAGAATGGGAGGTTTCCAGCCACAGCATTCGCATAAATCTCTCACCCTGTCACTGTAGTTTTGTCACCCCACAGCCATTTTTTAAAGCTACACTTTTTAAAAAACATGGACCCAGGCATTGTGCTAAGCACTTTACATACATTATCTTAATTAATCCCCAGAACTACCCTGTGAGATGTGTATTATTATCCCCATTCTATGGCGGACAAGTAAAGCTCAGAAGTTACTAAACTTGTCTAAACTGTCTGACTCATAACATCTTCTCCGGCTCCTAACAAATGGAGCCCAGGGTTCGAATCTGAGCTCTTCTAAAGACTTGTCATTCTGGCTTCTTACCTTTCAGCAACCTTCTCGGTATTACCTAACCTCTAAGCTGCATCTCAGCACTGGCAAACCTGGGCCTCTAAAATATCCACCTGATTCTAAGTTTGGTGCCTGGAACATAGACTCCCTCCAACCTCTTCTCTTCCTTGGGCCCCATCTCAAGACATTGTTTGTACTCCCCACACACTTATTGTCATAGTCCGTTTTCCCACGATGTCCTTGAGGTCACCCTAGCAGCCACCAGCCCCAGTGACTTCCTAGGATCCCCACTTCCTCACTCTTCTACCTTACCCCAGGCCACTTTTCCATAGATCTACTTGTTTGTACGGACAGATACCAGAACACCCTGTTGGTGCCTCCCCACCTCCAGGGGCTCAGGAAAACATGTGCACAGACAGTCTGCACAACCCCCAACCCTATCCACCCTTTCAGGACCCAGCAGTTGCTACCCCATGTCTGTCCTCAAGGATGGTTCCAAGGCCCAAACCCTCCCTTTCACACATGAGAAAGACACCAAGAGGGGTGAGGCGACTGGCTCTGGGTCACACAATCATCACACCGTCCTTTCTCAAAGCACCATGCCAACCCTCTAGTACCCTCCGACCTGCCTACCAGGGTCTCCCTCAAGCCTCAGAACCTTTGCCTCTTTCAAATGCTTAAGGGGGCCTACTCAAGCAGCAGTCTTGAGCTTAACCATCCCCCACCAGCTCTCAGATGTCCCGCCCCCATCCTCCCAGGAAGCAGGGGGATTCAGCCCCTTCGGGTCGTTGAGAGCTTCCAATCCCTCCCCCCGGTAGTCCGGGATCCAGGCACCCTAAGGCGACGAAGGATCTCAGGTCAGTAACTCCCACCCCTGTCCCTCTAGAGCTGAGTTCGCGGTCCCTATTGTCCCCGACCATCAGAGCTCCCACCACAGCGATTACGAATTCACATGATCCCCCCACCCCACTCCATCAACACTCCTCCTAACCAAACACACCACCCCGGAAAAACCCGCATCAACCGCCCTTCATCTCTCCCTCCCACCCCCGAGTACTCACCGCTCGGCGCACACGCAGAGTCCGGATTTCTTCAATTGGGACCACAGCCGCTCCGCAGGATCCTGCAGGCCCGCCCACTGGCCGTGCTGCCCCGCCCCCTAAGCTTATTGGCTTAGGGTCGCCGACCCATGCCCCGCGCCGCGTGCAGCCGCCGGGCCCCCGCACAGCTTCCATTGGCGCCTCCGGCCGCCGTCATCCTCTAATTGGTCAGTAAACCAACGGGCAGTGACTGGTCCACGTGCGGGAGGGGCCGTCCCGGCGCGTTGATTGGAAGCCTGACCGGAAGCCTCGCCCTCATACACTTCCAAAGTTCTTATTGGCTGTGAGAACAGCCCCGACCTGTCTAGATCGGTGACGCAAATGCTAGTCATGCCCCCCCCAACTTTCTCATAGGCTGAGAGGTCTCGGAGATGTAGGGGACACGTGCCGGCGGCCTCACGCGGCAACTTGTTTACCCAGAATCTGGGGATTTTCCTTGACGACACTGTAACCGGGGCCTACGGAGTCTGCGCAGGCGCAGCGAGCGGGAGCTGCACGCAGGCGCAGGTGCGAGCCGCGGTGGCGGGGTGGTGGGGCACCGTGTGCGGAGACCCCGGAGTGACAAGAGCGCTCCCGGCACTGAGGGTCCCTGAAGCTGGAAGGTGCGAGCATTAGGGGGAAGCGGTCTTCACGTCTCAGCGCCGGATCATGATGATGAGGATGAAGATGACAGCCAACTGCTGATAGTTTTCTGTGGGCCGGGCCAGGCCACAGAAACTCCGAGGAGGCCGGCTCACTTACTACCCACCGCCTCACAAATGAGGCTGAGATCCAGAGAGGTTACATAATCTGTCCGAACCGGCCCGCGAGTCAGTAATGGGGCTAAAACTTGAGCCCAGGTCCCTGACACCATAAAGGCGGGTCTTGGGGCCTATGAGACCCCTAAACCTGCAAGGGATTCAGAAGTTAAAGCGCAAAAGCCGGAGCGCTGTCTGGCACATAGTAAGCCCTCGGTAAAGGTAGACCTTATGGTAATAACTGTGTACCTAATTGTAAGACTCACCTGGGCCCTTAGAACCGCTGGATCAGAATCTCCAGGGAAAAGGCCTGAAAACCTATTTTTCCTTCTGGGTTATGGTCAATATGGGGATCTGAACCCTTGACCTTGATGTTACAACACCGCACTCTAACCGAGCTAACCAGCCCGCCCTGAGATTCTTTTTATTTTATTTTGGCGGCTGGTCGGTGAGAGAATCGGAACCCTTGACCTGAAAATCTACTTTTAAAAGCCCCCCTGGTAGTTCTTAGGAGCCGACAGTTTGTGTAACACTGTCTAGGTTTCCTACACCGCTGGATCTTCGTGCTGCAGCCTAGAGAAGCCAGCCCTCCAAAGCTCACCTCGTACCCTCCACTCATTGTTGAAGCTTCTGGGGACAGGGATGCTGAGCTGCCACATCAGCGGCATCACAGACATGGAGGCTGAAGGAGGAGTTCAGTGTGGGGTCTACAGTCGTTAAGTCATAACAACACAGAGTGTAGAGGTACTAGGCCATCTACAGCCAGCTCCATGTCACACTCAGCTGGGGTCTTCCTGAACCGATTATTTCAACAAGTACTTATTAACTCCTTCCAGAGGCTGGCACTGTGCTAGACAAAAAGGGGAAGGGATACTTCACAGAAGTGGCCATCTACTTCAGGTCTAGAAGTGAAAGACCATCAGAGTGACTGCAGAGTACAGAGGAGTTAAATCGAGGAGTTGAAAGGAGTTCAACAGCAGGAGCTCGCCCAGGGCAAGGGAGAGGGCCAGAAGCGTTCACCAGGCTTAGAGACACAAGGGCCGGTGATAACACTTTCCATTACCAACTCCTGGTGCCCCTCGTGGCCACTTTGGGAATCACACTTTGTACTGCCCAAGGTCAAGGGCCTACCTCAAAGCCAATCCCTTCCCAATGCATCTTCTCAACTTCCCATTATACCTGCAGATCCAATACCCTTCCCACTGGTTAAGAAAAGATCTTAGAACAGACACCACCTGGTTACTCATTACACATTTATTGTACATTTTCACAATCTGGATGCGCCACAGAATTGGAGGCATGGGGTGGGGGAAGAAGGGGGGCAGGGGACACTGGGATAATATAGGGGGTCTAAAACACAGCACCCCCACCCCCAGCATCTCTCCTACCCTTTCACACCACAGTTTAGATCTCCCTGCTCCCCCTCCACACAGAACACCTCAAGTGTGGGGGGAAGAAAGAGTTTGAGGGGCCCCCCTCCAGTGGCAGGTTAAGGGACTGCACCCTCAGACCCTTAAAATTGTGCCATTTAAAAAGATATTAGACCCTTCCTCTATCACTTCACCCAATGAGGGGACAGCTCTCTCTTTGGGCTCAACAGCCCTGGAGAGGGCCAAGGACCCCCGTCTTCCAGCAAGTCCCACACACACATTGGCAGTGACTAGTACCCCCACCCTGAATTCAGGGGGGAGCAGTCAGAGGAGCTGGGCAGTGATGGGGGCAACACCCCCCAAATAGGGGAAGAGGGTTTTCAGTCCAACCCTTAGTGGGTGTGAGGCCAGAGATTTCAGGCAGGAATTGGGGGGATTCTCTGCTTTGCCCCACTCCTCCCCAAGGCAGTGATGACCCCCCTCACACTGGTAGCCACCCCTCCCAAAAGAGATCAGATTGTGGCCAACCCCCAACTCTCCTCGTGGGAGGAGGCAGATCAGGCAGATGGGAGGGAGATCCCATGGAAATGTCAGTTGAGTGCCCCACATGAAAACTGGGGAGCGGGAATGTGGGGAGAGACCCGAGTGGCAGAATTATTGGTCCATCATAACACACTTAACTCCAAGACACTTACACACCAGCTGAGGGGAGGGAGAGGAAGGTACAAGAGGTTTGGAAAATGGAGACATGGGAGGCAAACGACTAGAGGGGCTAGGAGGGGGCAATTCTGGGGGTCAGAGCAGCCTGATTCCCCAAGAGCCCAGTCTCCCCACCACCTGCTAGTAATGTCGTGCAAATTAAAGTGTGATACAAGGACCAATGGGAACTAACTCCTCAGTAAAAAAGAAACACAGGTTGAGAGAAGAGTGACGGGGAAAAAAGAAGGAAACCAAAAGGGATGCTGATATGCAAATGATATGCTAATTAGCATGCTGGAAGCTCCCAGAAGACCTTGGGATTCTTAGGGCGAAGTGAGGCCAGTCTCAGAGACTCCCAATGGATGCAAAAAAGATGCACCTAAGGAGGCCTGGACAGGCGCTTTTCGTTTTTTTGGGGGGGTGGGGGTAGGGGAGAGTGGGGCTTATGGAGGGTGGGGGAGAGGAAGGCCAGGATGGGAGGGAGGATCGGCTAAATCCAAGGGAAGGAGGAGGAGAGGAGAGGGACTATTGCATAGCAGATGCAAATAAAGGGACTTGGGACTGGTTGGGAAGACAGGGAAAGGGAAGGAGGGAAAGAGAGAGGAGGTGATGGGAACCTCAGGAAGGGATGTTAAGGACAACCGGAAAAATCTTCTAGTAATAAAACTACAAACAGACCAAATATATATAATATTATATATGTATAAATAACAGCTGGCTATTTACAAAGGGGCACACACACGGGGACACACACACACATACGGATCCAGGGGGGAGGGGCTGAAAGATATGGCTGAGAGGTGGAGGAACGGCTGGGGGTGGGGGAGAGGCCCTTCTCTAGGCAGGGCAGACTCCTGGGGATTTAAGTGCTGAAGTAAACTGTGGAGAGAGGGAAAGAGAAGGAGGAACAGGGAAAGGGGAGGGCGAGAGGGAGGGGGGAGAGAGAGAGAGAAAGAGAAAGAAAGTACTATGTCAGGCCCGGCCCTGTTCCAATCCTCCCCACTCCCAAACTGGCTGACCTCCCCTCCCCTCTTTAAACCTCAGTTTGTCCATCTGTAAAGTAAGGGGGCTGGACAGGTGAGTTCCAAAGTCCCTTCAACTCCACAGTACGGCCTTGGGGACACAGACTCCCAATCCTCTGGGCCTCTGAGACCACAGGCTCTCAAACAGTGGGATGCTTTCTGGTCATGTCTCCAGCCCCTGCGAATTTCCTGTCTCCCACTCCCAAATTCCATGGTTCCCAGACTGGGATCTTAGTCCCAAAGGGTCCTCAATGGATCTACCACCTTTCTTTTTTTTCAAGATCTTAATAGAAATTGCCCAGAACCAAGCAAAGTGCAAGCTAAACAACATCAAGGTTTTCAGCTCTAGATGAATCCAAACTGCCATTAGCAGTTAGTTGTATGTGTTTTTTGCTGAAGAGTACAAACTAGGTTTATAACCTTCAAAACCCAAATTTCACAGGGGAAAGCTCTCCAGAGAAGGGGCCCCGGCCACGCCCAGCCCACTCACCAATGATGATGATAAGGACGATGGCGCAAATCACTCCCAAGATGATCATCATCTGGGGGTGACAAGGGAAGGTCAGTGAGACAAACCGTCATACCCCCATTAACCCACCAGACCTCCTGCCTGCTCTCCCACCTGCCCCTACCCTTACCTTGAGGTTTTTCCACCAGTATTTGCGCTTGAGCTTGGCTGCACTTGTTTCAAACTGGGAGGCCCCCGCCTGGAGTGCATCCGCGCGGTCATCCAGCTCCGATAGTTTCTGGTCCCGCTCCAGGACCTTGTCCACGTTCACCCTCATGATGTCCACCACCTGGGGGAGGGGCCGACGAGGCAGGGGGTGTGCCAAGGCCCGCCTCAATGAGAGCACTCCTCGAATATGTGCCCATTGTGCCACACACGGAACATGCACCCCGATGCTGCCAGGCTAACATGCCAAGGACACACATAGAACATGCCTAGCACACATGGGGACATGCAAGGAGCACACATCAGGGGCATGCTGGTAGCCAGACATCTCAGATGTCATAGCAACACCCTCTGTCTATGGAACCTCAGGTAGCCTGTCCATCACCAGAGCACACCTGCCCACACTGGTACACCCCAGGCTAGCAAGGCAGATTAACACCCCAGGGCCCTTCCAAGTACGTGCTGGCAGGCAGACAGGGCTGGGGCATGGTATGTCTTTGTCCCAAAACCCACAGACGTGAACTGTCATCACCCCCAATCCAAGATGGGCCCCTACCCTTGTTTGCCAACCCCCAGGGTTCTTCCCATTGCCTTTGACACCCCCCACACTTACCTCATCCACCTGGGCTTGGGTCTGCTGCAGTCTCCTGTTACTGGTGAGGTTTGGAGGGGGTGCAGGGGGGCCACCATCCCCAGCCGGGACGGCAGTGGGGGCAGTGGCAGCGGTAGCAGACCTAAGGAGCAGGGAGGGATTAAGACCCAGGGTCTGGAGCCTGCGGCCCCGCAGCAAGGGCTCCGCCCATCCACCTGTCCATCCGCTGTCCCTCTAGTCCTCCTTTTCGGGAGGAAGGCCACCCGATGGGAGACCTGATCTCTGTCCGGCACAGCCGCCAAAGAGCTGCGTGACCTTGAGCGAGGACCCCTACCCCCTCCGGCCCTCAGTTTCCCTGCCTGTCAAATGAGGGCGACCTCACAGACGCGGTCCGGGGTCGCCCCAAAATGACTGACGGCCGCGACAGGGGCGGGGCAGGCGGATGCTGGGTTCGCTCCCCCGGCGGCCATCGCCCGCGCGGGCCAGCCCGGGACGCGGAGCTCCCCGGCCGCCCGCGTGCAGTCCCGGGAGCCGGCCTGGCCCCGGGGCGCAGGGGGCGCGGGCGGGCCCCCGGGCATTCCAGCGGCCCGTTTCTCAGGGCGGCAGGCGGCGAGGGGAAGCGCGGTGCGGGCGGCGGGAGGCCGACTCACATGGCGGGGGCAACGGGCGGAGGACTTGGCAGCGGCAGTGATGGTGGCGGCGGCTCGCGCTGGCTCCGACTGGCGCTGGCTGCCCGGGACGGAAGATGGCGGCCGCACGTCACCCGCATCCGGGCACTGCGGGAGGGGGCGGGGCGCGGCGGACGACGCGGCGGACGACGCGGCGGGAGCGGGGCCGCGGGGGAGGGGCGCAGCGCGACGCGGCGGGCCGGGGTCGCGCGGGTGGGGCCGCTGTCATCGCGCCGCGGTGTCCCGGCGCCCGCCACAGCCCCCGCGGGCCCCCGCGGCTGACTGCTGCGGCTTCCCCGAACCTACCGCCACCCGCCCTGAATGATCACAGCCCACCACAGCGGCCTCAAACCCTGTGCCACCTGCCCCTGACAGCACCCTGCAGTCCGGCCCCCCCTCACCCGCGAACCAGAAACTGATAAACCCAGTCCGCACCCCGCACGGCCCAAGGTCTTGCACTGCGCCCGGGTCCCAACACCTGGTGACCCGCCTTAGGCACTTGGAATGGGCTGTGGGTGGGAAATCAGAAAGACCCAGCGCAGGTGCCCGGGGCAATGCGAATAGCTGGGACCCCGCTGGTGGAGTAGAGCGGAGTGGTGGGAGTTGGTGCCATCCTCTTACCACGCAAGTGGGTGTCCCAAGGGTGGTCTGGGGCCCCTGGCCGCAGAGTAGGACAGTATGAAGAAAAGGAGATGAGGCAGGCTCTTCCTCCCCAACCAAGTCCCAGGAAGGGCTGCAGGTCTTGAATGCTGCCCCTCCTCACAATTGAAGTTCAGACCGGGGTACTTGGCAGGCAAATCTGGAGCGGCCCGACTGAGTTCGGACAAGCTAAGGACCCCAGGGAGCAGGGCGTGAGGCTGCCCCGTGGGCTGCTTCACTTGATGGCTGCAGATTGGCCAAAACCTGGCTCTACCCCAGACTTGGGTCAGCTACCCTGGCCCAGGAGAAGGTACGCTGGAGCAGGGCCTGGACCAAGAGGACAGGGCTCCTTCCTTTCTTCCCTCTTCCCTGCCTCCCTTCTTTCCTTCCTTCCTTCTTTCTTTCCTTCTTTCCTCCCTCCCTCCCTTCCTTCGTCAGACAGTAGACAAGGGCAGTACCTGCAGTACCCAGGTTACTGTGACCTTGGACAGTTCCTGTCCTCTCTCCGGACCCCAAACACATCACATACGTAGGCAATAAATATGTATTTGTTGAATAGCTTTATCTAGACAACATGGTAGATTATCCACAGCCCAGTCCATCTGTCACTGGTCTCCATTTAGGTCCTCTCAACAGACCCAGCAGCTGTACACACTCCACCCAGCTTATCAGAGATGGGACCAAGACTCAAGGGTGAAGATGGCATTTTAGGTGAGGACTAGTGGCCCTGGGATGGTGGGGGTGCTCACTAAATCCCTGGAAGAGGGAAAGGGAGTCTTGTGGCCTTCCTCTCTGAGACAAACAGGAGCCAGCTTCTTCTTCCCCCACCCAGGCCTCTTAGGGCCTCTGGGTGTGAGATCCTCCTCCACTGCAGTGCCCCACCCCCTCCCAGCAGAAGCCCAGAGACTGGCTCTGTCACCAGAGGTGTCATTTCCCAGCTGTCTGGGGGAGGTGAGTGAGCAGGGAGTGTGTGTAGGGACTCAGCTGGATCTAAGATAAGAAGCTCTTGGCTCCCTCCCTCTTCGAGGAGCAGCCACATCCCTGTCCTTGAGCACTGATACGGAAGGTCTGGGGTGGCTAAGCCTATGTGAGAAGAAAGAAAAGAACAGCGGCCATGGGGGTCCTTACTTTCTAGTCAGAGAACAAAGATGCCAAATTCCATCCTTTTGTGTTAGTGTCTGGGTATAAGACAGGGAGGGTTGGAAGGAAGTAGGTACAAACAGGCAGAGGCCCACTGCCCCCACCCAACTCCCTGCACTAACTGGGGGTACCTAGAGCAGGACCAGCCAGGACATTAGACGATGGTTTAGGGATGATCCCCATTTTTCCTGGCTGAATCCGAGGGGTGTGGGAGGGCCAGAATTGTAGATTAATTTCGAGAGCCGAGGACATGGGGTGTGGTTTGGAAAGGTGGCACATTGCTATTGCTATTGAATCCTGGGGCAGCAGGAGCAGAGCAGAAATGAGTTCACATATAACCCATAGAGGTGGGGGACCCAGGAGGATCCATCCCAGAAAGAGGACTCTCACTGAGCAGCCCTCCCCCACAACTCACCTAGACTGTGGTGCTAAGGAACTCCCCAATTTTAGAACAGTGGTGGAGGTGGGAAAAGGGGTGCGGTGGGATGACTGAGTTCACCCGGAAATGAGTAAAAGAACAGTTTCTGCAAGCAGGTAGAATGGAGACCCAAAATAGAGGTAAGTTGAACTGTAGAAAAATAATGTATTTGCATAACTGAGATTGTGGCTTCTATATTTTCCTGCTTCAGGGAATGACCGTTGAATTTCTAGGTCCTATCGCCACCAAGCCTCATTCAAAGGATGTGGAAGGGGGCCCAAGGTTCATTTCTAACAAGCCTCTCCCATGATTCTGATGTAGGCAACACAGAGACCACACTTTAAAAAGGGCTTTCTGACTCTCTCCAGTCCACCAGTTTCTGCCATGTGAGACCCCTGCATTGCTGTAAAGTCACCAGCAGGACCTTCACCAGATGTGCCTCCAAAATTGTAAGCAATAAATTTTGTTTTCTTTATAAATTACCCAGTTCCAGGTATTTGTTATAAGCAACAGAAACAGACTAATACAAACATATTTTAAAAGGGCTTTCTTTTATTATTTTTTTCCTCTTCCAACAACTACAGTTTAGAAGTTGGGATGGAAGAGGGCTGGGTCATTCCCACACTGACTCATGAACTTGCTCCATCCACATGAATCAAACCTGACTGAACTAGTAATTAATTTCGGGGACCTTGTGTGTCCCTCAACACAGCTTATAAAGAAAAGGCCTTCATATTAGGAGCAGACAAATTGTGCCAGCCCCATCACCATTACAATCAGCTGCTCAAACCCTGTAACCTCTGGGGAGCCCTCCAGTCCAGAAGGTTCCCGGGACTGCTTGTCAAGCTCTGGGCTCCTGTAGGGAAAGGAAACTCCAAGGACCTACTGTGTGCCAGATGCCTTAAATGAATTGCCGTACACATTCAATTTGTTTTTTAATCACACAAATAATGTGACTGTATTCTCCTCATAAAATATTAAAACATTAAACATAAAGCTGAAATTCCCTAGGCCACTCCCTCAACCCATTTGTCTTTTTGTTTTACTCTTTGGAAGGTTTCATGTATCCTTTTTTGAAGAAAAAAAAGTTGTTTTTGTTGTATTTATCAATTTTTTTCAGTCCAGAATGCAATAACTTCTCATCTCTCTGAGGATGATAATTATATTTTAAAGTTTAATATTAGATTTAAAAATAGGTAACACAATCATATCGAAAAATTCAAAAGTTACAAAAGAAGGTATAGTGAACCCTTGTTCTCAGCTGTCTGGTACCCACACCCAACATAGCTGCTGTCTCCAGTCTTGTACACACTTCAGGAATAGTTGGTACAGACACAAGCATATACAGAGATTCTTCTTTTTCACTTTTCTTTTCTTTTCTTTTTTTTTTTTTTAACAGCTGGCCTGTATGGGGATCCAAACCCTTGCCCTTGGTGTTATCAACACTGTACTCTAAACAGCTGAGCTAATCTTTTCATAAATACAAATACTAACAGACTATATGCATTGATTTGCACCTTTGATTTTTTTTTTGCTTTCCAATTCGTTTTTTTTTTTTTTCTTTTTCTTGTGCTCCCTAGAATCTCTGTCTCTTCCAGATTCCTTTGATTGGCTTTTTAATTTTTTTTTAATGTTTGGAGGAGTTTCTTTCATTTTGGAAGCTTTCCTCAAATATCTGCTGATCCTTGGCTCTCTGTTTATATTTCATAGGGAGCCACTGAAAGGCCGGCTGGAAGCCCTGTGTATTTTGGGCGGAGGGGCATTTATTGACTATTGGAAGCTTTTTAATGGAGGATCCGCAAATATCTATAGGTGGCAGGCTTTCTCTGTGGCCGAGCTTCCACATTTAACCAGAAGTCTTACCACAGTTTATTAAACTATTCTCTCAAGGACAAGCTTTTTGGTTGCTTCCAATTTTTTTGCTATTACGAACAGTGCTCTTATGAATGCTGTTGTAAATACCTCCCATGTAAATCAACCCTATGAGGTATTATCTTGACTTTAAATTTAGGGAAACCTAGGCTTAGAGAGGTGCCTTGATGGAGTCCTTTTTATTCAGGTAATCAATTTGTTTTTTCACATATAAAATGGTATCTCTTCTGAAAAGTCTTTTTATACTAAAGTATAATATACACACATAAAGTGGTATATTTTTGATCTGTATAGTTCTCCTTGTGCAAGTACCAACCACAGTGCCAGGAACAAGGCAGGAAAATGAATAAGGATGGATGGTGTGCGATGGTCTCAGTGAGGAGTGTTTTAAAAAAGAGCCCAAGGGCCGGCCCGTGGCTCACTTGGAGAGCGTGGTGCTGACAACACCAAGTCAAGGGTTAAGATCCCCTTACTGGTCATCTATTTTTTTTAAAAAAAAGAGCCCAGCATAGCAGGTAGATGGATTGCTAATGGTGGACTCCTAGGCACCTGTTTGGGGAGGATGAGTTTGGACAGGATCTGTATGCCCAGTGTTCCATGAGGACAGCCCTGGTAGGGCTGGTGACGCCTTGATCACCAATTTGGACAAGGAACCAGCTCTCGTTACTGCAGCAGGGCAGGCCCAGGCCTCTGGCTGCTGGGAAGCAGGATAGTGTGGGTGGTGGGAGTGCCACATGCCAGAGTGCTGTGTGGGCAGGACAAGACATAGGCAGATCAGAGTCTTCTGGGATTGGGAGCGTGAGAGGCCTCCTGGTCCTAAGCCCTCTCTCTAACCCTCCATTCATTAGAGATTCACTGGGTTTATTTATTTATTTATTTATTTTTTAAAGATGACCAGTAAGGGAATCTTAACCCTTGACTTGGTGTTGTCAGCACCACGCTCAGCCAGTGAGCCAACTGGCCATCCCTATGTAGGGATCCGAACCTTTGGCCTTGGTGTTATCAGCACCACACTCTCCTGAGTGATCCACGGGCCGGCCCAGAGATTTACGGGGTTTAACAAGCTATTCTTATTTGGGACAGGGGAGCCCCCTCCAGACAGTGTGTTTGTCGAGAAGCCACATCTTCTTTATTTCCCTCCATATTTCTTGCCAAGCCTGTAGCCTGGCAGGTGGTAGGTGCTCAATAAGCATCTGTTGAATAGAGTCAACTGATTTGGCCTGATAGCCCAGAGACTTGAGGTCTAGTCCCAGCTCTCCCACTCTGCATGGCGTCCAGGAGCAAATAGCTTTCTCCTTGGACCTCATTCTCCTCACTTGTTCAATGAAGGCTCTTTTATTCCACAATGCCAGGCATTGTGCTGGCATCAGAAGCTACAATAATACACACCCGAAAAGAGATTGTTAAAACACAGCATGATCCTTGCTGTGATGGACATAATGATCAAGACACTTGCCAACCTAACTCAAACATTTAAACCAAAAAGGAGAATCTGATCGCTCACGTAACTGGAACATAACTAGAAACAGCAGGATCCAGGTACTCAAATGATGTCATCAGGGATCTGTATCTCCATTTCTCAGCTCTGCTTACCTCAGATTTAGCTTCATTTCCAGACAGGCAACGTAAGAAGCTGCAGATTCACATTTGTTTAAAATGTTATAATTTGTATGTTTTTTTTTTTTTTTAAAGTTTATGTTCAAAATGCCAAAAATTCAAAAGAGCAGGTGGAGAAAGTCTCTCTCCCACCCTGTACCCCTGCTACCTGGTCTTCCTCACAATACTCCCAGTTGCCCGTGTCTCCTTCCAGATATGTTCTGTGCATATAGAAGCAATCTCATTTATAGTTTTCCACTTGTTTACATTAATGGAAGCAAACTACATGCACTGTTCAGCACTTCACTTTTGGCACTTGTATCTTGGAGATTTTTTCGTTATAATGCATAAAATCCACTTTTTTCTGGCTGCATAGTATTTCACAGTATGGAGGTATCATAATGTAACCAATCTTCTGTTGACAGACATTTAGGTTGTTTCCAATGTTTCTGCAATACAAGCAAAGCTGCAAAGAATAACCTACACATTCCCATTTCACCTATTTGCAAACATGTAGGACTAACTTTTAAATGTGAAAATCTCTAAGGTCAAAGGATATGGGTGTTTGTGATTTTGATTTTGATAGATATTGCCAGATTGCTCTCTGTTAACCAATTTTTACTCCCACCAACAAACAGGTGAGGCCTGTTTACCAATACCCTCTCCAATACTATGAAACTTTTTAGTCATTACAAACATGCTAAGTTAAACATGACTTGCATTTCTCATACAGTGAAAGAGGTTAGGCATCTTTTCATATGTTTGAGAGTTCCTTGTATTTCCTTATCTGTGAAATGTCTGTAGAAATTTTTTGTACATTTTTATTAGGTTTTTGGTATTTTTCTCAGAGATTTGTAGGAGATTTTTATGTGTCAAAATTGGCCCTTTCTCTGCCATATAAATTACAAATATTTTCCATAGATTGTCATCTATCTTTCAATTTTTGCTTATGATTTTTTTTACTATGCATAGTTTTAACATATTAAATATATATTTTAATGTATCAATATTTTCTTTTATGGCTTCTGTGGTTTGTTATCATACTTAGAAATGTCTTCCCTACTCCAAACTTATTTTTAAAAATTCCCCAGGAGGGCACATTACTTCTGTGGTATTCTGCCAAAAATGCATAACCTCAGTCTAATCATGAGAAAATATTGGACAAATCCAAATTGAGGGACATTCTGCAAAATAACTCACCAGTATTCTTCAAATATGTCAGAATCACAAAAGGAAAAAAACAAAAACAAAAGACCAAGCAACAATCTCAGATTGAAAAAGCCTAAGGAGACTTGACAACTAAATGCAATATGAGATCCCGGATAAGATCCTGAACCAGAGAAAGGGCATTAGTGGGAAAACTGGCAAAATCCAAATAAGATTTGTAGATTAGTTAATAGTATGGTATCAATGCTAATTTCCTGGTTTTGATAATTATATCATGGTTATGCAAGATGTTAACACTCAGGGAAGGGCCAAGCCCGTGGCGCACTTGGTAGGGTGCCGTGCTGGGAGCGCGGCGACCCTCCCGCCGCGGGTTCGGATCCTATATAGGACTGACCGGTGCACTCACTGGTTGAGTGCCGGTCACGAAAAAACGACAAAAAAAAAAAAAAAAAAAAACATTTGGGGAAGCTGAGTAAAAGGATATACGGTGGGAAGTTTGCACTATTTTTGCAACTTTTTTGTAGGTAAAAATTATTCAGAACAAAAAGGTTAAAAACTCCAAGGTTTCTTTGAGTACTTTTCTGCTATTATTTTTTACACTGTAATCTTTGATCTATTGGTAATATTGGTGAAAGGTATTGATCCATATTTTTCCTCAGATGGCTACTCAGTTGTTCCAATAACTTTTATTGACTAATCCCTCTTTTCCCCACTGATTTATTTTCAAATGATCTATTTTTTAAGTTGTGATAAAAAAATACATAACTTAAAATTTACCATCCTCCATAATGGCCAGCCACCAAAAAAAATAAATAAATAAAATTACTATCTTAACCATTTTTTTTTTAAAAGATGACCGGTAAGGGGATCTTAACCCTTGACTTGGTGTTGTCAGCACCACGCTCATCCAGTGAGCTAACCGGCCATCCCTATATAGGGTCCAAACCCATGGCCTTGGTGTATCAGCACCACACTCTCCCAAGTGAGCGACAGGCTGGCCCTAGCCCAGGTTTCTTATTCCCAAAAGTTACAGCTAAAGTCCTGGGTTGCCAAGGTTTATGCCAGAACCAATCACGGTGGCCTGGAAAATGAAATAGTCTAATTGGCCAGGCTTGGACTCCATTGCCACCCCAGAAGCACAGAGAGGGATGGGAGGGAGGGAGTGATTGTCAGCCTTTTCCTAACTATGTGGACTAAGAATGAGGGAGGAGCTCCCCCCAAAATATGGAGGTGTTATTACCAAAAAAAGAGATGGATGCTGAATGGTCAAAAACAATAGATGTTCACCATGATGGGAGAGTCCCAGGATCCAAGTCAACTTAGGGAAAAGGCATGGAGCAGTTACCGTAGGACTGACACCCTGCTACCCATCCCCATACAGAGGCACCTGGATTATCTCAGTTAATCCTCTCCACAATCTCATGAGATACTGTTTTGACCTGAGCCAATTTTGTCCCTTTCATAAGTATCAGTAGCACTTCCCACCCCACCCCCCACTGCCTGGTAAAAAGTTTGAGAATTCTGCTGTACAGACAAGTATTATTACTGAAAATTAGCAAGCAGGTTCAAACACAGTTCATACAGCATGCTCTTTATGCCTTGCAGGACGGGTTTACCCGAAGCAGATGTAGTAATCCCCCAGAGGCTGATTTGTTCCCCTCATGGAAGGCATCAAACAATCAGAAATCCCCGGACCCACCCAAAGCAGGACAGAGAGCTCTTTAGGAATCAAGCCTCAGGGCCATATGTGAGATATTGCAGGCCTTGTTCCTGCAATGGTGAGGAGGGTCTCTCTAAAATGTTTGAGCCAGTTCTCATATCCAGAATGCCACTAATTTCACCGATACATCTCTTTGCTGAAACCCATTGATGGCACATTAAAATGACTTCCTATGCTAATAATTCCTGGCAAAGCCTCTGGTGTTGACCAACACAGATAGCTGAAGTGCTTTTAGTAGCTACTTCTGCAGTGTAGGTGAGAGAACTGAGGCAGAGAGACGGTAGGTGACTTGCTAACCATCACACAGCCAAGAAAGAGAGAAACTGCACTTGGAACCCGGCAAACAGTCTGGCTCCCCAGTTTGCTCCCATTGTCTTTGCCTTGAGCTAGGGCTCACATAAGTAAGAGCCAGATTGGGAAACCAACAGCATCTAGTTGGTATTTGAAGACCAGAGGTGGATGAAGTCACCCAAGAGTAGTGATCACCAATATTTAAGGAGAAAGCAGAGGGAATAACCTGGTATTATATCTCCAGTGACTGACACACTGCAGATACTATTTATTGGATGAATCTGAGAAGGAACAGCCAGAACAGTGGGAGGTAAACCAGAGGAACAATTGTGGAAGTCAAGGGAGAAAGAAGTTCACAAGAGGAGAGTGGTCAACATACGATATCTGAAAAGAGGTCACGCTCAAGTCTGAGAAGTGACCAAATAAGTCCCCCGTGATGAGCAGTTTCTTGAGATGGTAGGGGCAGGAGTGTGCTAGTGAATGTTTAAGAATTAATTCTCCAAAAAAAAGTATGTACTTATGGGCTGGCTGGTTAGCTCAGTTGGTCAAAGTGTGGTGCTATAACACTAAGTTCTAAGGGTTCAGATCCGGGCTGGCCCGTGGCTCACTCGGGAGAGGCCCCGGGTTCGGATCCCATATAGGGATGGCCAGTTAGCTCCCTGGGTGAGCGTGGTGCTGACAACACCAAGTCAAGGGTTAAGATCCCCTTACCGTTCATCTTTTTTAAAAAATAAAAATAAAGGTTCAGATCCCAGTATTGGCCAGCTGCCAAAAAAAAGACGTATGTGTTTATGTATATACATAAGTTTATTATAAATTTTACTGATATAAAGTTTGTGTAGCACAGAATTTACAAATAATAATATATTATTTACTGTAAATTCCATTCTTGTATCAATGATTTCATAAATGGAGTTGTATCCTAACTACAAGTGTAGTTCCAACATGATTGTTGGTTGATATTTTTATTTACAAGTAAGACAAAAATGAAACAATGAAGATATATGTTGAAATTTCACTGTTTCCTCAATGACTTGAGTGACTTCTTTGCAGAATCAGATAATAGTTTTCAAATCCTGGGAGAATATTTCTTCAACTTTTTGTGCTATACAAAATGTAACAGTTACAGACATGACACTTTTTTTTTTTTTTTTTAAAGATGACTGGTAAGGGGATCTTAACCCTTGACTTGGTATTGTCAGCACCATGCTCTCCTGAGTGAGCCACGGGCTGACCCACAGACATGACACTTTAATCTGCATCACTAACATATTCTCCATCACTTTCTTAAATCTAGATGATCAACAAAGCCTGATTTGTAGCATTTGCCAATTTCTGTAGTGTAAATACTTCCACCAATGCCTATTTCAAACCACCAATTTGTCCCTAATGGGTTGGGAAAAGATGCACAACAGAACATCATTATATAGTATTTCCACCATACAGACACAATAAATGTAAATAACCTCATGAGTTTGTAAAATATGTTACAACATGAAGGTCAAGGATTTGGATCCCTATACCAGCCAGCTGCCAAAAAAAAAAAAAAAAAAATTATTAATAAAATAATCAGGAAGTAATGAATTTTGAGTACTTAAAATATAATTTATTTAATTATAAGTTTACATAACTTAGTTTTTAATAATGGCTGTGTTTAATAGCCGGCTCACAAAGTTCCTGAAAAACAGACAGCTGTCTTAAATGGGTAAGCGCACTCCACTGGGTGAGGGTGAAAGGCAGACTGCAAGAGGATGTGATCAAGCCTCTGACCAGGGCCAGCAAAGTCCACCCTCCTTGCTTCCCTCACACTCTGCTCGCCTACCTCTCTGCTTCAGCCACACTCCAGGATCTCAGTCAAACTGCTCTTGCAGAAACACTCTTTCTGCCACCTTGGGCAAATTAATCCCACTCCATAGCGTCTATAAGTCACCTTTGTAGCACTTACCACACTGGAAATATTACCCTTATCACACTGTCTCTATTAGCTATATGATTTGTGATGACCACAGCTGAGAATGGGTCATATTCAGACTTACTTCCTCACCTCAGTATCTATTACAGTGTTTTGCATATAGTAAGTGCTCAATAAATATCCATTGAATGAATGCTAAGGATGAAGGGCTGCCATGAGAAGGGAAAGAGGGAAACGTTATGTGTGTGAGGCATTATCTGAAAGGCATCGCCAGAAATCATCTCCTTGGATGCTGTTTGCTTATTTGGAATGATCTAGGCTCCACCATTCAGAGCTGAAAAGTGTGCAGAGAACCTTCCCCAACATACACTGAATCTGAGAATATTCATCCTGTGACATGATAGAACTTTTGACTCATAATCTGTTTGTATAACACCTTAGCGTGTACTTGTTTTATTAAGTTTCTTTTGAACATGTTCTTACCACGCAGTAGCAAGCGGGGGTGGGGGTGGGGAGGGTGTTTCATCAGACTACTGACTAAACAAAGGGGTGCTTTGCCAGGTTTCTCGGTGGGAGTTCCAGCCACCAAAGAAGTCCCACCATCAGCAGGTGGCCCTTCTTCACAGGGTGATATGGAAGGCTTGACAATAGACGATCTGCAACACTAAGTACGACTGACACAAATGATCATTTTATAGAAAATCGGAGATACGTAAGATGATTCTTTACTCATTCAAGTTTCTGAAATTTAAAAAAGTGGAATACAAGGCCGGCCCGTGGCTCACTCGGGAGAGTGCGGTGCTGATAACACCAAGGCCATGGGTTCGGATCCTATATAGGGATGGCTGGTTAGCTCACTGGCTGAGCGTGGTGCTGACAACACCAAGCCAAGGGTTGAGATCCCCTTACCGGTCATCTTTAAAAAAAAAAAAAAAAAAGTGGAATACAACAAATAACTACGATTACATTACTTAGAAATATATACAGTTACAGACATTTACTGGTGAGAAGTGTTTTCTGAAAAAACTGAGAGGTGAGGAAAAGGCCTCTGTACTAAGGAAGCTCCAAGACTAGAAAAGATAAACCAAACAAAATACTCAGCCGTGACTCACCCAAAAGAACTATCCTGTAAAGTGAGTAACCCGGGACCACCCAAATCACCCACAAACACGTAAACGAAGTTCTGACGGTTACTAATGAACAAACACAGAAGATCGTCAGGAAGAATCAGACAGGAGCAACCAGGGTGTTGCAAGCCCTGATCACGCAGAGACGTTAATCACGTATCATGCGAACTCCAATCATCATATTCTATCTGCCCTCCAAACGGAGGTACAGGTAAGGATTATCCCACCTGACGATAAACAAAATCTTGCCCCTTCCAATATTTGCTAAAAAAGATTCCGCTATAAAATAGGGTGAGTATATAATGCATTGTCCGACCAACCGGGTTCTTTAAGGTTCTTCCAATTCTGTCGTACATTTACTGGCAAATCTTTGAAAGTAATTTTTTTCCATTCGGCTGCCTAAAATGGATAAACAAATTCCTCCCAGAATGCTCCGCTCGCTTAGCTGCACAGAGTACTAACCTCGCACTTATTTACATATCCCCGCCCACTCACTTCCGCCAGACATCTACCGTAATAACCAAGGTAGAAGCGATGCCTTTTACATGGTCTGCAGGGATGGAAAACAGCCTCTTTTCTCCAGTAGTTTGGACACCCCAATTGTCCCCTGAAAACTGTGTAAGTCTTGATCTTATATAATATATGATATATATTATATTGCAAAGCACTAAATTAAATGCTGATAATCCAGGTTCGGGAGATAATTATCCCAACACTGACATAATCCATCAGAGGCAGTTTCATGGAGGACCAAAGCCTATGCCTTCCTTCTTCCAGTAACAGTAAGCGGCCCCTTTCTCCTCCAGCCTTCGTCCTTACGTTCCCGTCATGACGGGGATCAGAAGGGTTTCTTTTTCAGCCCACAGACGGAGACGAATAATGCCATTTCAGTGACAGCTGGGAGGGCGCTGCGGAAGGTAAGTGGTGGGTTCAGGGGCCATTCCAATATAAATACCCAAATCTCCAAACCAGAAATCCCACCCTCAAACTGTAGGGGGAGTGGGCTGCCTGGTTAGCTTTCTTGGGAGAGCTGGTGCTTCTAACACTAAGGTCAAGGGTCTGGATCCCCTTACCGGGCAAAAAAAAGTAGGGAGGCAGATGGTAAGGTGTGTGTGAAACTTCACAAGACTACAGAATGTTGAATGGGTCTGGTGTATCTCACAGGGAGGAAAGGGCTGGGTGGGGGAAACTTTCAGAGTTTAGGTAAACCTTCCTCCCCCATCCCCAAATATAGGGTGCTACCGCACCTGCAGAAGACAAAAATGTACCAGTACGTGGTGCACTCCCAACGCTCAAAAATGAAGAAGGACAGGGCCACGGATGCACTACAGTGAGCCCCAATGGCTTAGAAATGCACCAGAGTCAAGGAAAGTCTTTGGATCGACAGGTAGTGACAGCCCAGAAAAGGCCGGTGATGGCGGTGGCGTCTGCACTTAGGTTCATCTCTTGTTCTCTCACCATATTGGAAGGGCCAGAGTCAGCAGCCCTGTCTTCTGAGTTTTATAACAGCCATGTGAGTAGAGGCCAGCTTTGAGCCTGCATAGATGGCACCCCAGGGTACCTCCACTTCATATCTAGGAGCCAGCCTGGACCCTTCAGGTGAGGTAAGAGTAGGGTACCAGCCAGCCGCACCCCCACAAAAGAAAACAAAAGAGTAGGCTCCCTTCCTACCCCAGGTTACACAGGAATGCTGACAGTGACTTGATACACTGCTGGAATCACCCTCCAGTGCCCTAGTTTCCTGGTCCACAATTCAAGAGCCAAGAGCCTTCTCTGGTCCATGTTCCTCACTTCCTTTGTCTTTTTGAGTTCCCACAGTACTCCTATAGCACAGTGCTTATCAAACTGAATTACAGATGTGTCTGTGTGTCTGCCTCCTCCTCAAGGTAGAGAACTATGTTTTACTCTCCTTTTGGGGATCTTAAATGTCTGATGCATAGCAGACGATATCAAAAAACAAAAACAAAAAACTGCTCTGACCAGGTCAACTAAATTGTAGTACCTTGGTGTCCTCAGAGCATTGGGACAGGAACTAGATATGCAAAGACACAGCCCTCCCCATCTCTGAAGAAGATACTTCAGCCTGTGCCCTTTGACTCCTAAATATCGGGATAACAGATCTGTTCATACATATTCTCAAAGTCCTATCTGTGTAACTATTGGGACAAAAATGCCTTTCATCTCTCATTGGCCTCTGGAAAATAACATTTCTCTGAAAGGAATGTCGGTGTCTCACGAGGATTTCCCAAGATATGTTTATGGGAGCTCTTTCTTGATTTACCTTTGGTTTGCACCTCTTTTAATCAATGGACTAGGACAGAATTTTCACACGTGATTGTCTGCCTAACTTGTGAATTATATCTAACATAACTTATGCTGAGAGATTCTAATAAATAAATAAATAAATTGTAGTGCCTTGAGAGATCTGGGATAAGTCAGTAATAATGTCTGCATGTCCTGGAAAATATTATCACATGACCATTTTTACTTAAAAGCAGACATGGTGGCACCAGAAAGTCATAAAATAACCTAGAATGCCTCTTGTAATTCTTAGCCTAGATCCTTGCATGTAGGATGTAACCTAGTAACAATCCCAAATTTATATGTCATGTACAGCCAATAGAAAAACTGATGAAGTGATAAGTCAGGGCTGTCCTCTCTCTCTCCTTTGATTCTTCCCCCTTCTTGTGATTATAAAATGTTCAGCTCTGCTGGCCCTCTTGAGAACGCATTCCTCAGGGTGACTTGACCTATGCATTTCCCCTGCTGCACTTGTCACACTGACTAATAAATTCTATGCTTTATATGTTCCGCCTCAGTTTCTTTCAGGTCGACACAGGGCTTAACCAATGCTTGAAGATTGTATTAAATCCCTCACACTGTCTAAGAAGATCTTTCAACTGGAGAGTTTGTTTGCCGGCTAGAGCAGACACTATTGTGCCAAAAAGGCTTAGGTAGGTGGTGAAGGGTGTGGTGGTGTAAATGGATCGTGTGGGAAAGATGGGCAGGCAGAAAGGATACAGATGAGGCTCTGCGTGCTGTTGAACATGGAAACTCCTGAGAGGAAACCAGCCAGCTCCACTGCAAAGAGGCCCAGGGTGACAGAGAGAGCTGCCACCAGCCTGCAGAGAGAAAAGGGATTGGTTCAGGCCTTCTAGACTTCTTCTAGGACCCCTCCACTCCCACCACCTCTTTATTCTGACCACCCCACCCCAACAGCTCACTGAATGTCCTGCTTCTCATACTCCTCGGGGGTGAACTTGAGAGGCAGGCAGGCCTGGATGTTGCTGTCCTGGGAGGGCGCGGGGGGCGGGGAGCAGAAAAAGAGCAGTGAAAAAGGGGCAGGCTTCGGGGCAGGCCTGGGGGCGGTGGGGAGTGGGAGGCCCCAAGTGGGGAAGACCCTTAGGGAAGGAGCAGGGTTGGGCTGGGTCCGCTCCGAGATGGGAATGGGGGACGAAGGAGGGCAGACGAGGTGCTTACCCGGGACCAGAATAAGGTAATGACGACCACCAGATGCGCCAGGAGCGTCAGGAAGCGAGAGGGCACGAGCCCCGAGACCCGTCCCATGGCTCTGGGGGACAGGGGCACTACCGGGAGCAGAGGCCGTGGTCTCTGAGGCTGGAAGTTAGGAGACGGTCACTCCTGAAGTCTCCCTGGCTAGCGGGCAAAATCCCGACGTTCGCCTCCTTCCCGCGCGCTCAGGCACCGCCCAGTTGCCTTGGCAACCGTGTACGCGGGCGCTGCGCCTCGTTCTCTGAAATTCTCGCGAGAGTTGTAAAGTCTCCCGCCGCCGCGGGCGTCTGGGAGGATGCTGGTCAGGAGGGGAGATGTTCCGGCCCGGGGCTGAGCCACGGGCTAGGTCCCCTGAAGCATCCGAGCCGTCTGCCCCTCAGAGGGTGCGATGCGCCGTGGCTCCGCACCCCGAATCTGCCCACTCAGGGCCTGCGAGCGGAAACCCGCCCCGCCCTAGCCCAGGGCCCCCCTTCCTCCGGGATGCCAGTTCCGGAAGCGGCGCGGCCCCCTGCCCCGCCACATCGCTCATGGTGACCCTCCGCGCAAGGGTTGCCCACCCGGGACAGCTACCACTGCCACGGCGGGCCTAGGTCACCGCCATGTCCAAAGCACAGACACTCCACCTTCCCCTCCTCCGCATCCCTTAGCTTCCCACTGCCGGGCGCCGAAGGAGACCAGGGAACCGAATGAACGTGGAGAAGCGGGTGTCCCTAGATTGTCCCGCAGTCACATACTGTCATGGAGCCCTTGGTTGTCCGAGGACCCCAGACCTGAACCTTGAGAAACACTATGATTTCCTCAGACAACTTTGCTCAGTTTGGTGAGGGATTTGCAGAATGCAGAAAGCGGCCAGCTCCCTGGAGCCAGGATGTGGATGACAGGCGCGTTTCAGCAGCGGAGTGCAGCAGGGGCGCCTGGAAGGAGGACGAGGGAGGAACGGAGGAGGCGAATGGGACCGTGCCTGCGTTCCTGGGAGGCTGGGAGCTGGCCGGGACGCAGACTTATCTCTCTGAGGTGCCATGCCCCCGGCACTGCCCGGCTACAGAACCTCTTACTACCGGCCACCTCACTGATCTTTGGGCCTCTGCGGGTATCCCTGCAGATCTGAAAGCTCTTGCCGACCTCCCTGCTCACAGTCAAGTCTCATCCTAAAGGGACCTCCCTGCCGGTTTCCCAGGAGAACAATCTCTACCCCGCTGAGTGCCTTTAACCAGTCTAAACTACAAGCCCGAGAGGCATTTCTCATTCATTCATTTAACAAATATTTATTGACCCCCTAGTAAGTGCCAGGCATTGTGCTGGGCTCTGGGAGTACACTGGTGAACAAAAGTGCCTACCTTCCTGGAGTTTATGTTCTAGTCAGGGAGACTGACAACAAACATACGAACAGATAAATCTGCAAGGTAACAGTTGCTATAAATAAATTTTTTAAAGAGAAACACTAGAATAATATGACCAAGAAAAGCTCTTTGGAAATGGGCCATTTGTACTTTGTTTTAGGGAATTTGGCCAAAAATGAGAGGAAATGCATTTCTCTCTTTCAGGTCCCCAATGTAACAAATGTATTTCCTTTTTCTAAACCAGTGAATGAAAAGATTCAGAACTCAAAAAAATCAAAGGTTTTGGTCAAGATCATGAAAGACAAAGACCAAAGAGCTCTTCCAAATTAAGAGAGACTAAAGAGAGGTGACAAATTTGACCTGACAAATTTACTGTGTCATCCTGGACCAGGGGGGAAAAAAAACCTTTTTTCTTTTACTATTAAGGACAGTAGTGGAACAATTGGCAAAATTTGAATAAGGTTTGTGGCTTAGGTAATAGCATTGTGTCAGTGTTAATTTCTTAATTTTTGTTAATTGCACTGACTTTATGAAAGAGACTGTCCTTGTTAGAAAATACACACTGAAGTACCTAGCAGTAAAGGGGCATATGTCTGCAACTTAGTCTCAAATGGTTTAGAAAAAATATGTTTCTGTATAGAAAGAGCATGATAAAGCAAGCGTGATCTGGGTGAAGGAACATTGAAATTCTTTGTTATTTTTGCAACTTTTCTGTAAATCAAATTACTTTTTAAAAAAAACCTTTCAAACAGTAAACCTTCAAGTTTTCCTTTTGAGTCTTATATAGTATTATCATCTCAGCACCACGCTCTCCCAAGTGAGCTAACTGGCCTGCCCCCCTTATATAGTATCATCAAGACATGAAATTACATTATAAAAAAAAGAAGGAATGGGGCTGGCCCATGGCTCACTCGGGAGAGTGCGGTGCTGATAGCACCGAAGGCCATGGGTTCGGATCCTACAATGACTGTTTGGTTCAATGGCTGAACGTGGTGCTCACGACACCAAGCCAAGTGTTGAGATGCCCTTACCAGTCATCCTTTTAAAAAAAAAAAAAAAAAAAAAGAAGGAGGGGGACGGCCCGTGGCTCACTTGGGAAAGCGTGGTGCTGACAACACCAAGTGAAGGGTTAAGATCCACTTACAGTCATCTTTTTTTTTTTTTTAAAGGAATAATTTCTAGGCTTGAGGGTCCCTAAATCCTAGAAATTGTTGAACTCCTATATATTGGAGCTACATAATGACATTTTCATGTAAAACAGAGATCTGTAGAAGGCAGCACAGCCTTTTCCTCCTAATAGAAAATGTGAACAAGACTTGCTTTTTCATCCCCATAAAATAAAATTTGTCATTGTTTAGACTTTACTGGAGTATAATCACAATTTGTGGTAATGGACATGGTGCCATCACATCTTAGGCATGAGTGGTGGCAATTTGCTTTGTACCCCATGAATATTCATAACCAATAAAAACAAAACAAACCATTTTTTAAAAAAGAAAGAATTTGGGCCGGCCCGTGGCTCACTCGGGAGAGTGTGGTGCTGATAACACCAAGGCCACGGGTTCGGATCCCATATGGGGATGGCCGGTTGCTCACTGGGTGAGCGTGGTGCTGACAACACCAAGTCAAGGGTTAAGATCCCCTTACCGGTCATCTTTTTAAAAAAAAAAAAAAAGAAAGAAAGAATTTTAGAAACAGAAGGGATTAAAAAGACCGTTAGGTTGAACCTAGAGTATATTCAAATTCTCAGCTGCATCAAGAGGGGAACAAGAAGTATGTTGATTTCAGGAAGAGTTGATGTCATTAATAAAAATAATGAATGTCACAGATAAAAAAAGAAAAACTTAAAAAAGAAAAAAAAGAATGATCTTTAGATCGTGGTTACCACAGGCTGGGAAGGGGAGGGAGGTGGGGGAATGAGGAGAGGTTTGTCAACAGGTACAAAATGACAGTTAGATAGGAAGCATAAGTTCTGATGCTCTAGGGTGACAATAGCTAATAATGTATATTTCAAGATAGCCAGAAAAGAGGATCTTGAATGCTATAAACCATAAAGAAATGATAAATGTTTAGGTGATAGATATACTAACTATTCTGATTGGATCATTATACAATATATGCACGTATCAAAACAACAAACTGTACCCCATAAAAATGTATAATTAAAATAAGCATAAAAAAATAGGCTTTACTGAGGAATAATTTTTATGAGAGAGGGAGGTTCAGCAAAGACCTTTTATTTTCTATTCAAATAATATTGGATGATAATATTACCCACACTGGTTTCTCAGCTCTGGTGTGTAGAGAAGATTCTCTTCTTAACTATTGGACCCTTTGGAACTTCTGAAAAGATTTTCAAACCTGCACCATCTCAGGAAGGACAAGCAAAACTATCAGTAGGGTGGACACAACTGCTTTTCTCCACTGAAGTGACCCTCATTGCCATCTGACCCCTAAAATGAGTGACAGAGATGATCTGATTTACAATGAGAGATGAGCTTCCTGTATTCTCTAACACAGAAGTTACAGTGTGGCAAGCATGCAGACGTTCTCAGGACACAAAGGAGATGTAAGAACCGAAGAGCTCCTCTTGCTTTTCTTCCCTCTGCCTGGAACTTGCATGCATTTCCTCCTGGGAACAGAAAACCCAGGCCTTCAGAGCCCAGCTTCCCCAGTGACAGTTTATCAAGTCTGAGTGTTCACAGATGAAGGAAGCTGTGTCACAGGGCAAAAGTGAAGAAAGTTTGCAACACGCTTTTGCAAGATTTTTCAAGGTCCTTGAATAGAATGAAGAGAAAGAGTCAGCCATGTGAAGATCTGGGGAAAGAGCATTCCAGGCAGAGGAAACGGCAAGTGGGGACAAGCCCAATTTTTTTTTTTTTTTTTTTTTTTTTTTAATAAAGATGACCGGTAAGGGGATCTTAACCCTTGGTATTATCAGCACCGCACTCTCCCAAGTGAGCCACGGGCCGGCCCTTCAGTGTATTTGTTGAACAGAAAAGAAGCCAGCATTTTTGAAGCCTAGTGAGGCTGGATAGGTAAACGGGGGCCAGAGCATGTCAGCCTTGCAGCCACAGGGAGAGGTATGGTCAGAGTTGTATTCTAGAAGATGACTGGGGTTGCAACATGGAGAATGGGTTTTAAGCAGATTTTAAGCGTAAAGCTAATGAGGAAGCCATAGAGTTATCCAGAAGGGACAGGATGGGGCTTGTACCAGGGTGGAGCCAAGAAGGTGGAGCAAAATGAAGGGTAATAAGAGATAGTTAGAAGATAAAGAAGGTTTGGGCCGGCCCGTGGCTCACTCGGGAGAGTGTGGTGCTGAGAACACCAAGGCCCCGGGTTCGGATCCCATATACGGATGGCCGGTTCGCTCACTGGCTGAGCGTGGTGCTTACAACACCAAGTCAAGGGTTGAGATCCCCTTACTGGTCATCTTTTAAAAAAAAAAAAAAAAAAAAAAAAGAAGATAAAGAAGGTTTGGATATGGGGCTGTGCGTGGGTGAGAAAAAAGGAAGGGTTAAAGATGACTGTTAGATTTAGGGCTTCAACAGCTGGAGGTTGAGGGTATCTCTGCTTATAATAGATTTCCCGCCTAGAGGACCTACTAGATAGTAAAAACAAGATAGTCACATTTCAGGATGTGAATTAACAAGCAGTGAGTGAACTGTCCTGTCATTTTGCATGACCTTGATTCACAGAAGCTGGCTCGACAGAGAAGCCATTTCCAGCCTTTTCACAAAACAGTTTTTTTTTAGAGCCAGCCAGTGGCCATAGGGGGTACAACTGGTGACCAGGTGTCTTTCCACAGGTGGCCACTCACTCCAGAGCTAGGACCCACATATCCTAACATTTAAACTAGTAATAAAAGACCTTTAAAAAATTGTTTTTATCGTGAAAAAAAAATTCAAACATATGTAAAAATGAAGAAAATAGTATAGTGAACCTGACAATTATCAACACATGGCCAACTTTGATTTAACTATACCTTCTCTCACTGCCCACGCCCCTCCTTAGATTTAAGGCTCCAACAGGTGGGGGGTTTTTGGCAGCTGGCGGGTGCAGGACCTTGGTGTTATCAGAACCATGCTCTAACCAACTGAGCTAACCAGCCAGCGTCGTCCTCCCTGCTCCTGCATTAGGTTATTATTTTATAACATCATCAAATATAGCATCACCAAATACTTCACATTGCCTGACTGCCTCACACATATTTTTCTTGCTTTTTCTGTTTCTTTCTTTCTTTCTTTCTTTTTTATAGTTTGTTTCAGTCAGGGTCCAAATAAAGTTCACACATTGCACTTGGTTATCATGTCTCTTAAGTAATTAATTTTAGTTTTTTTAGTTAAAAGGAAATTTTTAACAAAAAGGCTTTTCTTAAACCGTATAAGTTCATTTTTAATATTAAATAGGATAAGGTGCTTAATTGTCTAAGAGTTTCATTCATGAACACTTTATTCCAGTTTAGTCCTTTTACATACATTTGCTTGTTGTGTGTGTATATTTTAACAGGTAATAGCCATGAATTACCAGCTATTTAAAAAGGTAACTGCATTGGAAAATGAAAATTTATATAATTTTATCATTAGATCAGAATTTTAAAAAATCAGGGCTGGGGGCCGGGCCGGCCCGTGGCTCACTCGGGAGAGTGCGGTGCTGATAACACCAAGGCCCCGGGTTCGGATCCCATATACGGATGGCCGGTTCGCTCACTGGCTGAGCGTGGTGCTGACAACACCAAGTTAAGGGTTAAGATCCCCCTACCGGTCATCTTTTAAAAAAAATAAAAATAAATAAAAATAAATTAAAAAAAATCAGGGCTGGCCCGTGGCTCACACGGCAGAGTGTGGTACTGATAACACCAAGGCTGCGGGTTCAGATCCTGTATAAGGATAGCCAGTTAGCTCACTGGCTGAGCGTGGTGCTGACAACACCAAGTCAAGGGTTAAGATCCCCTTACTGGTCATATTTAAAAAAAAAAAAAAAAGAATTAAAAAAAATCAAATGAAGGATAAGAATTTGTTCAGAAATCTTTTATCATTATGGCATTACACCTTTTTTAGGACAAATATAATTTACAGAAATTATGCAAAGCAATTTTTTTGTCAAACATCAGTATTTAGCAATGTGTTTTGTTTAGCTGAAATGTTATTTCAGTTGTAAGTACCATCTCCAGTTACAAAAAATAATCAGAAAACTTACCAGATTTAAACTACTTTTACAAATGTACTGAGAAATCTTAAGATAAACAATATTTTATGTAGAAAAACACTAACTTTTAAATAGTATTTTTATTATACTATTTCTGTGGTTTATGTACATATATTAACTGTTCTCTTTTATAGGAAGTCTGACGAGAAGTTTGTCACAGTAAGCACTGTAAAATGAAGGTAAGAATTAATCACCTTTTAACCAAAATACTCTGTATGCAGCAATTGTATCAAAGATACTATTATTTAAGGCCGGCCCGTGGCTCACTCGGTAGAGTGCGGTGCTGATAATACCAAGGCCTACGGGTTCGGATCCTATATAGGGATGGCCGGTTCGCTCACTGGCTGAGTGAGAGTGGTGCTGACAACACCAAGCCAAGGGTTGAGATCCCCTACCGGTCATCTTTAAAAAAAAAAAAAAAAAAAAAAATACTATTATTTAGTGGCTGATAATCAATTGCTACAAAATACGAAACAAAATATATTTAATGGATTGTTTTCAAGTTTGCAGCTGCCCTCTGGCATACACAATAAGGATTTCCCATAAATAAAAGTTGCAGTGCAATTCACTTAGTGTTAGTTTAAGCCAATCCTCCTAAATCTCTTTTAATCTTGGGCTCTTCCTCCTCCCAATGTCCTCACCTACCTTCTCCTTTTCTTTTTTGGCTGGTATGGTTTCTTTTGTTTATCTGTTGAAGGCATTGGGCCATTTGTAGGCCATATTCTTGTAATGTTATTTAATGTTTCCTCCATGCCCTGTATTTCCTGTAAACTGGTTCTTAGATCTAGTGGTTGATCAGTTTCTGGTAAAATACATAAGGAGTAGTGGCTTGTGCTTCCTACTCCATCACATCAGGAGGCCTGCCTGCTTGTCTCTTCTTTTCTGGTCAGTCTAAGCACTGGGTTCAGGTGTAGTCAGACTGAGAAAGTAAGTATACACTTCCTCACCAGTTTTTCACCTAATGGTTTAACTGATCATCACTGCCTAGCTCCATTATTTCATCAGCGGTTGCAAAATGGGGATAGTCTAAGTCTATCTTCTGTATTTACCAGCTGGGTTTCTTCTACAAATAAGAATTTGCCCTCATCAACTTGTTGTTTACCATGATATACAGGTCATACAGGAAAGGTAGGATAAATGCGTGATTTTTTTCTCATTATTTACCAGTTTTCAAAATAATGAATTGGTTCTTGTTGCACTCCAGCTAATGTCAGAATCCTGCCGATGTCGCCAATCGTGGGAGCTACTAATCCTGATCGTGATGCCATTTGTCTAGCTACTGGACCATGCCAGTTGTCAGGCTCTTTTACCTGCCAGTAATCCTGCTTACTAGGCCAATTGCCACGCTAGGGCTGCGTCTGGAGCTCACAGACCCCTCAAGCCCATTTACAGACTGGGTCACAAACCCTTCACATGCCAGGCTGGGTTACCAGAACCCACAAATGCCAGGCTGGGTCACCAGACACCTTCATGCAGGTCTATGAGCTAGGTAACCAGCAAACAGGTCCTTGGAAGCCACAGGTTGGAGACCATGGTTGCATGGTGTGGCGGCTGCCAGAGGCAGTAAACTCCAGCGAAGGTGGCAGTGCTGCGCAGGAGCACTAACTCCACCCACACACAACCCGCCCCCAGAGAATGCTGCACCACCCCCAACCTGCCCCAAGGGAGGGGGGCCTGATTAAATTATTCTATTTTCCCAACAGATCTCCAACATCCTGCGAAATGAATTAATTAGTCGCTTTTAATATCATTGTGAACTTGTAGATTTTAACATCTTTTGTGTGTTTCAATGCATAGCAGTTATTCTTTTTGATACTCTAATTGGCCCAATTTTGGTCCGTGGGAGCCTCTTCAAGTTGGCCGTTGGGTTTTTTCTTTCTTTCCTTTTTTTTTTTTTTTTTTTCCTTTTTTTCTTTTTCTATCAAGGTGAAATTCACATAATATAAAACAATCTCTTATTTTTCTTTTTTCTGCTGTGTGGTACAGGGATCAAACCCCAGACCTGGGTGTTATCAGCACCACACTCTAAACAACTGAGTTAACTGATTAGCTTAAAATAACCATCTTAATGTGTACAATTTAGTGGTCTTTAGTGCATTCACAAGATTGTATAACTACCACCTCTATCTAGTTCCAAAATGTTTTTTATCATCCTAGAAGAAAACTCTGTACCCATTAAGCAGTTAGTTCTTACTCCCCTCTCCCCCTAGAATCTGGAGTGAAAGTTGGTTATACAAATTGGGTCATTCTTGTCATACCCAAACTAAAATTAGAGACAAGGAGCCAAGAGGAAAAAGCACTCAGGGTACATAGTGCCTGCTGCAAGAAGAATTTCCCACAAACCCAGCTGTTGAAACAGTCTAAGACTGGTCTTGTCTAGTAGGTGCTAAAACACACTGCCATGACTCCAAGACTAATTTATCCTTACTGCCGTTGCTTACCAAAACCTGCCAACTCCAAAAACTTTGCTAGTGCAAATGAGCTTTCTTTCAAAACAATATTTAACATTTCTCTTTCTAATAAAACTCTTAGACTTTGATCTTCAGACATACCAGAGACCACTCCTGGTCTGTGTCCCAATTGCAATCCTGTTTTTCCGAATAAATCATTCTTTTAGAGATGTCTCTATATTTTTATTTGACTTTAACACTGGCAACCAGTAATCTACTTTCTGTTTTGGTGGATTTACTTATTTTGGATGTTTTATATAAGTGGAATCATACAATATTTGGCCTTTTGCACCTGGCTTCTCTCACTTAGCATGTTGTTTTCAAGGTTCATACATGTTGTAGTGTTTATCAGTACGTCATTCCTTTTTATGGCTGAATAATGTTCTATTGTATGCATATGACCTCATTTTGTTTATCCACTCATCAGCTAGTGAACATTTGGTTTGTTCCCACCTTTTGGCTGTTGTGAATAGTGCTGCTGTAGTGGATTGAATTATGTCCCCCCAAAACTCACTGAAGCTTGAATTATGTCCCCCAAGTTTTATGTATTTGAAACTTAGCCCCCACTGTGACTGTTGAGGGGGTGGGAAATCCTCTTATGGTAATTGAAAGGTGGAGCGTTGAGGAGGTGATTGGATTGTAGGACCGTGCAGTAGTGAATGGATTAAAAATGGTAGTCAGGGTGTGGTTCTGAGGGCTTTAAAAGAAGAGGAGAGGTTGTCTTTTGCTCACTCTGCTCTCTCTGCTTCCACCGTCTTGCAGTGTGAGACCCCTGGGTCCCTGTCGCCACCACCAAGATCCCTACCAGATGGACTTTGGACTTCTCAGCCTCAGAAACTGTAAGCAATAAATTTCGTTTTCTTTATAAATTACCCAGTTCCACATATTTTGTTATAAACAACCTAAATGGACTAATACAGCTGCTTTAGATATTCTTGTACAAGTATCTGTTTGAGTACCTATTTTCAATTCTTTTGGATATAAACCTAAAAGTAAAGTTTCTGGCAGTATTATGAAGGTTTTAACCTTCCTCCCCCCTATAAAAAGGTGGTCGGTGTAAGAACCCAAATGCCCCAAGGGATCACACCCTGATCACATAAGTCCTTCTCGGCCATACCCCATCATGGCGCTGGTTGCCTTCTAAGTAGGGATTGTATTTTAAGCCAATCAGCCTTCCCTAAAAGCCCTATATATATGTGTGTGTGCCTCCTAATAAACGAGCTCTCTCCGGTGGATCGTCAACTGGTGTCAACTCGTCCTTTCAGTCGTTAAGGGAATCTTAACCCTTGACCTGGTGTTGTCAGCACCATACTCTCCTAAGTGAGCCACAGGCCGGCTCTTTTTCTTTTTTAGCTGGTACAGGGAACCCGAACCCGTATTATACAGCTGCACTCTAACCAGCTGAGCCCATGTAGTTCCTTTTAAGGAACCACCAAACTGTTTTCCATAATAGCTGCACCATTTTACATTCCCACCAGCAATGTGTGAAGGTTCTGGTTTCTCCACGTCTTTACCAACACTTGTTCACTTGTTATTTCTCCCTCCCTCCTTTCCCCCGCCCTTCCTTTATTTATTTTTTTGACCGGTAAGGGGATCGTAACCCTCGGCACGGTGTGGTCCGTACCATGCTCAGCTAGTGAGTGCACCGGCCATCCCTTTATAGGATCCGAACCCGTGGCCTTGGCGCTACCAGCACCGCACTCTCCCGAGTGAGCCACGGGGTCGTCCTTTTCCTTCCTTTATATTACAGCCATCTTACTGGAGTGGTATCTCCTTGTGGTTTCGATTTGCATTTTTGTAATGACTAATGCTGTTGACATTTTTTATGTGCTTATTAGCCATTTGTAGGTCTTTTTTGGAGAAATGTGTATTCAAGTCCTTTGGCCATTTTTTTTTTTTTTTTAAAGATGACTGGTATCTTAACCCTTGGCTTGGTGTTGTCAGCACCACACTCTCCCAAGTGAGCCACCGGCTGGCCCCTCCTTAGGCCATTTTTAAATTGGATTGTTTGTCTTTTTGTTGTTGAGTTATAAGTATTCTTTATATGTTATGGATTCTTGACCCCTTATCAGATATATGATTGCATTTTTTTTCTCCCATTCTGTAGTTTTTCTTTTTTCACTTTCTTGATGATGGAATTTGGATGTGTTGTCCCCTCCAAAACTCATGTGGAAATCTGATCCCTAATGTGGCAGTGTTGGAAACTGATTGAGTCATGGGGACGGATCCCTCATGAATGGATTCATGCTCTCCCTGGGGGAGGGGGGATTAATGAGTGAGTTCTTGCTCTATTAGTTCCCAGGAGAGAGAGCTGTTGCTTAAAAAGACCCTGGCACCTTCTCTCTCTCTCTCTTGCTTCCTCTTGCCATGTGATCTGCTTGTACCCACCAGCTCCCTGCCACTTTCCACCATGAGTAGAAGCAGCCCGAGACCCATGCCAGATGCAGCTGTCCCAGAATCATAAGCCAAATAAACCTCTTTCCTTATAAATTACCCAGTCTCAGGTATTTCTGTTATAGCAACACAAACGGACTAAAACACTTGATAATGTCTTTTGATGCAGGCCTCTGAGATTTTGACACGATGTTAGGATCTTCAGTAGCTTCCTTCTGTCTACCGTAATAAGATGTTCAAGACCTGTCTTTACATTATCTTCCTGGGCCCGGGGATGATTTATTTCAGGGATAGGGAAATGGTATCTGGGCATTAGGGATGCTCTTTGCTGCTGAGTTGGTGATTGTTTCTAGGTCTTTTCAATTGAAAACTTTTTTATTTTAAGAGCAAATAAATCTAGAATTCATACTTAATATTTTTTATTTTTGGCAGCTAGCCAGTAGGGGAATCTGAACCCTTGACTTTGGTATTACAGCATCATGCTCTAACCAACTTTTTTTTTTTTTTTTTTTAAGATTTCAGTCTTTCCATAGATGTGGCCTTCGTGATAATCCATTGGGAACTGATGATTTTGAATAAAAGATTGATTTATTTATTGGAAACTAATTTTATCACCATTAATTTTGGTTGTATTGCATAATAGTAACTTTCCTTCCCCTCCTTGTTACCCATACTTTGAGGGACTTGCACAAAGCCCTAGACACTCTGGGTTAGGATTCTGGTAAAGGTCAAGACCCTGGTCACAAAAAAGCCTGTATATATTATGGACATCGTTTGCTCCATGGACAGCATGGTCACTGGTCTTTATCAGCTTATTGGTTGACTTTTCTCCCAGGTCCCTGCCTCTTGATCCATGGATCTAGTTGGATCAGGCATACCTTGGCTACTAATAGGGTTCCTCCTCACGACCTCTCCATTTGGAATTCATAATAAAGTTCCTTTGTCACCCCACCAATTCAAATAATAGCAGAACTCCTACAGCCACCCAGACTTAACCCTTCCACTTTTGGGAAGGCTGCCACTAGCCCAGTGGTTCTCAACATTTCTTCTATCCTAACATATTTAGGGAAAGAAATGTACCCACTGGTAATCTGCAGCTATAGCCATTCCCACAAATTCTTTTAAATAAATATTTAATGAGTACTTGCTGCATGCCATGTATTATGCTAAGACCTGGATGGATTATATATATATATATATATATATATATATATATATATATATATATATATATATATATATATATTTTTTTTTTTTTTTTTTTTAAGATGACCGGTAAGGGGATCTTAACCCTTGACCTGGTGTTGTCAGCACCAAGCTCACCCAGTGAGCTAACCGGCCATCCCTATATGGGATCCGAACCCGTGGCCTTGGTGCCATCAGCACCACACTCTCCCGAGTGAGCCACGGGCCGGCCCCATGGATTATATTTCTGATTTAAATTTAGTATTACAAGGTTTTTACTTCTTTGGTTTTCTGTCTATGTCTTTTCTCCTATTTTGAAAATCGTGGTTATTGACATAATTACCTATTTGCTCAATTCCATGTCAGCATTATTGTTAATGACATGGTTAATAAAAATTTAACTTTTCTTTGCAGGTTTTTGTTATTTTTGTTTTTGTTTTATCCTTAGGATATATCTCAACAACGATGTACAATCAAAACAATTACTGTGCTTAAAAATCATTTAAAGGGCTGGCTGGTTAGCTCAGTTGGTTAGAAGCAGTGTTGGTAATACCAAGGTCAAGGGTTTGGATCCCCATCAAGGCACTTAAAGTAATTCCTCTCTGGTGGAATTATGCCATTAGGTTCAGTGGTTCCATTTTACTTTTGCCTTTTACAGATTGCTTTTATTGTCTTGTAGAAAATCCCAAAGAATCTACAAAAAAAGCTCCTGGAACTAATAAGCATAGCAAGGTCACAGGCTACAAAGTCAATCTACAAAAGTCAATTGCTCTCCTATATACCAGCAATAAATAATTTGAATCAGAAAAAAAAAAAAACTACAGTAGCACCAAAGAAAGAATTACTTAGGTATAAATCTAACAAAATGTGTATAGAATCTGCACATGGAAAACTATACGGATGAAAGAAATCAAAGAAGATCTAAATAAATGGAGAGACATTCCATGTTCATAGATCGGAAGGCTCAATATTGTTAAGAAGTCAATTCTTCCCAATTTCAGCTCAATTAAATCCCAATCAAAATCCCAACAAGTTATTTTGTAGATATCGACAAAATGATTCTAAAGATTATATGAGTTTGCTTTTTAATTTTTAAATTTTTATTGAATTTTGTTTTATAATTATGTTGAACATTTATATGCTTCCAAAGTTGAAATCTATAAAATAAAGCACATTCAGAAAAGTCAGGTCTCCATTTCTGTCCCTCCACCTTCCACTCTAGGTAAACCATTTTTAGTTTTTGGCTTACCTTTCCATTAAAATATTTAAAAAATAATACACACACACACACACGTGTCTGCTAATAATTTTATAGCATGTTATAGCCAAAAACTCTTTAATTTTCATTACCTGATTTGATCTTCACAACAACTCTGAAAAGCAAGCTGGGGAGGAATAACCTACCTGCTACATAATAAAGAAAGGCTCAGAGAAGTTAAGCAACTTGCCAAGTAACAGAGCTAATAAGTGGTAGAGACTAGGATTCTAAAGAAGGCCTCTCTGGAGCCAAAGCCCATTATCCAGATACTAAATAACAAAGACTGGGGCTAAGAAAAAGCAGCCAGTGAGCTGGCAGGAAAATAGGAGAGTAAGTGAAGAAAGTATTTCAAGAAGGAAGGAGTAATCACCTGTGCTGAGTGTTGCTGAGATGCCAACTGCATTGTCTTTTAAACCTCACCATCTATGAGGCAGACACATATTAAGGAATCTGAGGTGTAGAGCAATATATTTACCTGTCCACAGAGTCTGTAATGGATGGCATGACTTCTCCCTGGCTTGTAGACAGCTGTCTTCTTGTTGTGTGCTCACATGGTCTTTTCTCTGTGCCAGCACTTGGAGAGATATGTCTGTGTCTTCCTCTATTTCATAAGATCACTAATCCCATCACGAGGGCCCCACCATCATGACCTCATCTAAACCTAATCACCTCCCAAAGGCCCTGTATTAGACAAGGTTCTCCAGAGGGACAGAACCAAAAGGTAATATACATGAGAGGGGATTTTTTTTTTTTTTTTAAAGATGACCGGTAAGGGGATCTTAACCCTTGGCTTGGTGTTATCAGCACCACACTCTCCCAAGTGAGCCACGGGCCAGCCCTATGAGAGGGGATTTATTAGGGGATCTGGCTCACGGGATTGTGAAGCAAAGTCCCACAATAGGCTATCTGCAAACTGGATGTTGGTAGCATGGCTCAGTCCAAATCCCAAGGCTTCAGAACCAGGGAAGCCGAAGGTGTCCTTGGTGTAAGTCCTGGAACCGAAAAGCTAAAGAGTCTTGAGTTCTGATGTCCATGGACAAGAGAGCAGAGTGTATCCCAGCTCCAGCAGATAAGAGCAAGTGATTTGCCTTTTTCTCTGTTTTTGTTCTCTCTGGACCCCCAGCAGATAGGATGGTTCCTGCCCACATTGAGGGCAGGTCTTTCCCATGCAGTCCACTCAGGCTGTCATACTAATCTCTGCTGGAAACATTCTCATGGACACACCTAAAAAGGTAGCTTTACCAGGTTTCTTGCTATTCCTTAATCCAAGTTGACACCTAGAATTAACCTTCACAGGCCTCACCTCCAAATACCATCACATTGGGGGTTAGGTGTGGAGTATACTAACATTAATAAAGCGAATGTATTTCACAGTGCCTAGCCTCCAAAGCCCTGTAGTTTCAGGTATAATCTAACTTTTTAAAATTACATATAGAAATGTTAAGCTTGCAAAAGACAGGAAACCCAGGCTAAAGTCTCTGTTGTAGATAAAGAATTGTAACACAGCAAAATTGTTGGCTCAAGGACAGATGCCCTTGGAGCAGATTAACCTAAAGTTACTTGATTGTTATGTAAACATATTAAGGAAATTGCTGTAGGAAAAGACAGTATTTGCTAAGAACAAGCTTTTTTTGGTGGATCGACTTAACCTTTTGCAAACTGCAAAAGGAATGTCACTTTGTTATTTCATTTATGTTACCAGCCTCTATTGTTGAACTATACTTAGCCATAACTCCACCTATGTTCCTTTTCTGTAACTTTCTGGCCTGGAGAATAAATACTGGGAGGAGACCCTAGTCAGGTGTTAATTTTCCCAGGAGGAATGCTTCTCTCTTGAGGGTTCATGGAAAATTAACCCCTTTGGGGCTTCTAACTGACTCAGAAGAAATGGGCTTTTAGTAATCCTTTGCGTCTACATCACCCAGGGGAAGAGAGGTGACAAAGAGAGTGTAACATTAGGGCTTCAATATATGAATTTTGGGGGGACACATTCAGGCCATAACATTCCACCCTGGCCCCCCACAATTCATGTACTTTTTGCACATAAAATACATTCATTCCATCCCATCAGCCCCCAAAGTCTTAAGTCATTCCAGCATCAGTTCTAAATCCCAAAGTCTCATCTAAATATCACCTAAATCAGATATGGATGACATTAGAGATGTGATTTGTTCGGAGGCAAAATTCTTCTCCAGCTGTGAAACTGTAAAATCAGATAGTTATGTTTCCCAAATACAGTGGTTGGGATAGGCTTAAAATAGACATTCCCATTCCAAAAGGGAGAAATCGGAAGGAAGAAAGGGGTAACAGGTCCCAATCAAGTCCAAA
The DNA here is from genome assembly GCF_027409185.1 of Cynocephalus volans. Lineage (NCBI taxonomy): Eukaryota > Metazoa > Chordata > Mammalia > Dermoptera > Cynocephalidae > Cynocephalus > Cynocephalus volans. The sequence continues at coordinate 35,436,819 of NC_084469.1, forward strand.
ATTTAGCAGGGCACATTCATTCCATGAGATTTTGAGGGCCAAGAATAGGGTTGGCCCAGCTCACTTGGTTACATAGAGCATAGAGCTGGTAACACCAAGGTCAAGGGTTCGGATCCCCCATACTGGCAAGCTGCCAAAAACAAAATAAGGGTCGAGAATAATCCTCTTTGGTTCAATGCCCTGCTCTCCCACTGGGGCTGCAGCTCTGTGGGAGTTGGGCAACAAATAAATGAAGTTCCTGCAGATCAGAGGAAAAAACAAATGCTGCCCGGGAACGCTCATACCCAGTGTGGGTAGGAGTTGAGGGGACAAGGGTGGGGATCGGTGCAGCGCTACTCAGCTTCCTTGGTCTTATGGGAAACCAAGGCTAGTTTTACTGAGGTTTTCATTGTTTTGAGGGAGGCAAGAAATCCAGGCTTTTCATCCCAATCATCTAAATTGGTCTCCAACTTTTTTTTGGCCAGTATGGAGAACCAAACCCTTGTCCTTGGTGTTGTAATGCCGCAGTCTATCCAACTGAGCTAACCAGCCAGCTCTCCAACTTTAAAATAAAAAAATGAGAAGAAAAAAATCACCTTGAGAGCAACAGCATACAGCCCTCGGTCTACCAGTTTTCAGTCTTGGACCAGTGTTGTCCAACAGAACTGTCTGTCATGAGTGGAAATATTATTTATTGTCTCTGTCCAATATAGTAGCCAGCTAGCTCCATGTGGCTACTGAACACTTGAAATGTGGCTAGTGGGAATGAGGAACCAATTTAAAAAATTTAGTTTATCACTAACAGCCCCATATTGAATAGCCAACCTAGTGGCTACTGTATTGGGCCAATATGAACAGAGTGGAGTTATTTATTGGCTTCTAAAATTTGGAAACCGGTGGGATGAATGGAGGAGATTTAAACATCAGAGTGTACTCTTCACATCTGCTGCAAACCTCTCTGTGCATAGAGATCAACTCCATGTTCCCTGGTAGCCATATTCACTGACCCAACTTAACTTTCCAGCAAAATTTTCCAACGTACTCCAAGCTCTTCAGCTACCCAGACATGTCTCCTTTCTCTGTAAGCCAGGCTCTTGCCCACCCCAGTGCTTTTGCTAAAGCTATCCCTAATTAATTTCCCAAATACTTATTGAATACATATTCCAGTAATTGTACTCGATGCTAAAAATACATATTTCCCACTCTCTAGTAGTCTAGTGAGAGATACACCAAAGAAACAATTAAAATGTAATATTTTAAGTGCTATCTTGGAGGAGAACACAGAAAAAGTCTACTCCTCCAGAAGTGGGGAGAAGGGAGCTTCTGAACTGAGCCTTGAGTGGTATGTAAGAGTCAGCCAGGAAAAGAAGGACTGGAAAGGCCATCAAGCAATACTAGGGACAGTGGCACAGAAACCATTGGAAGCATGGTGAGTTTGGGCAACTGTAAATTAGTCAGTATGGCTGTCACATGGGAGGTGAGGGGGCAGTGGCTGAAAAATCAAGCAAGTTCCAGATAATAATAACAACAATAATTCAGTGATTATTACCAGCCAGACTCTGAGCACTTTATCTGTAGTAGGTCAACTAATAGTGACCCATTATAATCTTTACCACTTTAAACATGGAAACACTGAGACACAGGGAGGTTTTAAAAAAAGCTAGCTCAAGTTACACAGTAGCAAAGCCTCTACATGAACCGTGGCAGCCTGGTTCCAGAGCCCACATGCTTAACAGCATTCTATTGCTTGACCTTGGGTCCACTAAGAAGTCAGGACTTAATCCCAAAGGTTATGAGCCACTGATGTTAAGCTGATGAGTGATGGGATCATGTTTGCGTTTTGAAAGGTGATTCTCTTTGACTTTTCTGAAGGCAGGGAGATCAGAGTCTGTTACCTCAATCCAGCAAGAGGGGCTGAGGGATGAGAATGGGAATGGAGAATGAGGGTTGACAGAACTATTAAGAAAATGAAATTGACAGGACTTGGTGACTGGAAATGGGACGTGAGGGAGAGGGAAGAGTCAGGGATGAGTCCCGTAGCCTCAGCTTGGCCGCTCACTTGGAGTGCAGAAACAGGCACTAGACATCTGGGTCCAAAGGTGGGAGTGGGATTCAAGAGCCCTCAGCACACAGGTGATAGCTTAAGCCAAGGAACCTGAGTAGCATGGCAGAAGACTGAACCCTGAAAACAACCAAGGATTCAAGGCAAGGACAGAAAAAAGAGATACTGGGGCTGGGAGCACTAGGGGAGGGCCAGAAGAAGAGTGTCATGACAGCCATGGGAGAAGAGGGCTCTTAGAGAAAATGTTGCCCTGAGTCAGTTAAGGCCAGGCCTGAGAAGTGTCTGTGGGCTTTGACATCTCTGTGGTCCCTGATAACTTGTGAGAGAGCTACTGTGCAGAATGTGCAGAAATGTGGCTTGGAAAAGGAGATTCAGCATGACCTCTTTTGACATCTCGGCTTGTTTGAACTCCTCTCATCCTTCAAGAAACTAATGGGTCTCTTCCAGCTCCAGGCATCCCTTTTTAGAAGTTTCCAGCACAATGTGTAAGGTTGAATATACTAATTATCTTGATTTGCGCATCACATATTGCACACCGGTATTGATGCTCAACGCTGTGCCCTACAGATATGTACAGTCAATTATGTTTCAATAAAAATTAAAAGTAAATAAATAAATAAAATAAGTTTCCAGCTCTGTTTCACCTAAAAATAATACTGATATGTATGGTGATCGAAATCAGAACAGTGGTTGTTTCTGGGAAGGGACGGGCAGGGATCCATTGAGTAGGGACATGGGAGAACCTTCTGGAGTGATGGAAAGATGTATCTTGAAAGAGTTGGGAGTTGCACGGGTGTATGCATTTGTCAAAAACTCCTCAGATAGACTTAAGATCTGGTGTTTCATTGTACGTAAATTATCCCTCAATAATTTTAAATACCGATTTTTCCCAACAATTTTAAATACCGATGCCAGGGCTCTTCCCTGGACCGTTTAAATCAGAATCTCCGCACCTGGGAATTGTGCGTGGGTGCTTCTGAAGGCTCCGCGGGTGGTTGTAATGTGCAGCCAGGGAGGCCCTAATCTCGCCCTCCTTCGGGCGTGCTGGGCTCTGGCATGGCTCCATCACGTTCCGCCTGGTTTCTGTCTTCCATCGGTTTCTGGGCGGGCCCTTCCCCGTTGGGTTGTGAGCTCTGGGTCCCCCTGGTGACCAGCTCAGGACCCTCCACCTGGTCGTCGGCCGGACGCGGGGGGCGAGGTAGGAGGGACCGCTGACCTGCGGGTGTCGTCCTCCCGGCTAGCCTCGCAGGACGGGTGGGCCAGCGCACGCACCATCTGGCGGGTTTGCAGAAGGGCAGGAAGGCCCTCGGCTCCCGCGTCTCTATCGCCTGTCCCCCGGCCACCTGACCGCACAGTGGGCATGGGGAGATCTGTCCAGCGTTATGGCCGGCCGACCTCGTGGCGCAACGGTAGCGCGTCTGACTCCAGATCAGAAGGTTGCGTGTTCAAATCACGTCGGGGTCAGCCACCTTTTCCTGTGGTTCTAGCTCACTTTTATTTAGTTCCCTTTATTTTCAATTCTAGTCGAGCCCCAGCGCATATCGTAGGGGTCGAAAGAGCAGGGCTTCTGGCGTGGAGTCCTGAGGCCTCGCGGTCAAGGGAGCCCAGCGATGTCACGGGAGTTTTTGCGACGGCTTCGGGCACCGTAGTCCTGGGCGGATGGCAGGGCTCCTGAGGACAGGTGCGGCTCCGTGCCGCTCAGCTCAGGGGGAGAAGCGTCGGGCGCTGGCGCAGGCGAGGAGGTCGCTGGGTCTGCACCTTGCGACTCCTCTTCCCGGCACAGGGCGGGCGACCTCAGAATGCACTCCCCGGGCGACAGAGGTGCGCGCCACAGGCAGGAGCAGGATTTCAGGACCCAGAGAGGAGAACCTGAAGGATCCTCCAGTGGACGAGGTGGCCGAGTGGTTAAGGCGATGGACTGCTAATCCATTGTGCTCTGCACGCGTGGGTTCGAATCCCATCCTCGTCGGTTTGTCATAACCTGCATTCAGTTTTTGTAATTCCCCAAACAAGGCTACCTGTCAATCTCCTCTTACCTTCATCTGCCCGATTCGCTGCTTCCATGTCACACCTGCACCCTTCCTCTGCCCCAGCTGGGTCTTTTATCCTTTCTATTACATTTTCTAACACGGCTGCGACTTGCAGAGGTCATGCGTACGTTCACGTACCTACCACGGAGCCGACCTGGCCACGGAAATAAGGCGCCGGTACCGCTCCAGCGGGCGCCCTGGCTTACTGAGCTGGTTAAAGCGCCTGTGTAGTCAGGCAGTTCTGCAATCTATTGCTAAATCGACGGTCGTACAAGTGGCTCCTGAATTGACTATGTGAACTGTAAGCAGAAGGCTGCCAGGGGTCGGGACAAGATTGTCTCAAGCCGTCACATATGGTCTGTGTGGCTAAACGGAGATCCTGGGTTTTAATCCCAGCGGTGCTTCCTTGCTTTCTCCTGCTTCTGCAAGTGACCCGCGAGGAGGAGTCGCAGCGCCCCTGGCATCTGGTCTATCTAACTTTCTGCACGTCCATCCTCTTTCGGTGAATCCGCCCGCTCTCCTTCAGTCGTTTTGCGTTTCTGGTCGTGGGCGCCGTGTACATCTTGTCCCTCTTGCGCGAAATAGTTGCTCCTCGACCTGCAGTCAAGCGCCAGCATCGCATCATCTGTGCTTGTTAGTACTGCGGCTTGACGATTACTTAAGTGCCCTACGAACCAGTTTTCACGTTCTAGTTTCATGTCTCCCGAATCGGTGCTACCCTTAAGATTTTTTCCCGCAGCAAGACTGATCGATAAAGTAACTTTACCTAGCCTCATATCGAACGGCGAACGTCAGCCGGCCGGTTAGCTCAGTTGGTTAGAGCGTGGTGCTAATAACGCCAAGGTCGCGGGTTCGATCCCCGTACGGGCCAAGGGCTTTGCGTTTTATTAGGTTTGTTTGTTTTTTGGTTTTTTTTGAGACAAATAATGTAACTGGGGAAAGTTGGTGAAGGGACATCTTTAATCTCAGAACACTTCACACCCAAAAGAGAAACACTGGTGTTCAGTCCAAAGTGGGAGCGTCTCGAGGTGGCGGCTTAGAGAAATCACAGTTCTGTAATCTCTTGCTAAATCTCACGACCATACGTGTGGCTCCCGAATTTACTATGTGAACTGTAAGCAGAAGGCTGCCAGGGGTTGGGACAAGATTGTCTCAAGCCGTCACGTGTGGCATTAACAGCTGAGTGTGGGAAATGATCAGGAATGGAGCCGACAAGTGTTTCCAGTCTTCCTCCAGAGCCACGAATGTCTAATCCGTCCAACCCGTGTCTGTCTCAGGACCCAAGAAGACAACCCCTTTGCTTGCGTTTCTGCCTTTACTGGATCTCTGGGCCCCTGTGTGTGATTATGTGTGTCTCACATTTCCCCTCAGATCCGCTGCCTAAGAGCAGAAACCATATCCTTCCTCCTCTAGCCTGGAACTCCCGCACCACTCCCAGCACCAGCTCCAAGGGAGCTCCACGAACAAGCCCGACCCTCATTCCCATTCCTTTGACTCCTCAGTCCCTGCAACCAACCCCACACAGATACAGCCTCAGCCTTAGCAGCAGCAGCAGCACTTTAATTCCATGAAAACTCAAAAAGCCAAAACTGATTAGAACACTCCACAACAGGTCGGCTTCAAAACTGGCAACAATTCTGCCTGAACCCTGACAGCAGTGAGACATCTCCCGCCTCATCCCCTCTACCATGCAATGCATTCCTCCCAGCTCCACCATGGTTCTGGCTCGAGAAGTGACATGGATGGGGGCCAGGAGGCAGAAACAGGAGGTTATCCATCTGCAGGTGTGCATTGGCCTGCATGATGTGGCCAAAGGACCATTCGAGCTCCCACAGCCCCTGACACCTGAGATGCGGCCACTGGAGTCAGGATGGCCAAAGTGGGGGCTGGGGCTTCCTCTGTTCCCTTCTCTTGATCACATATGAAAGTCATGACCCCACCTTCAAGCCGAGACCTAAAGCCCTGGGTCACCAGGGATGGTGCTCTAGCTAGGGAGGAGAGTTGGGAGGAACAGGGCAGCTACAGATGGCCAACTGAACAGAAGCAGAGCAACATCCCTTCCCACCAGGAGAACCGTTAGAACTTCCCCATACACGCCTGCCTAAGGGCCAGCGAGGGGGCGCGGGCCAACTGAACACATCTGGAAGAGCCTCCAACACATAGGCCTCCCCTCAGCGGGCAGTTCCCACCAGGGCTCCTCGAAGAGTCCTTAGGGTCCTGCTGGGCCCTGCCCTGGCCAGACCCGGCCTCTCTTGCGCTCTGGGTCACTTGCACAGGGCCTCCAGCACCTCCAGAGTGCGTCGGATGTCCCGAACTTGGCGCGCCAGCCCCTGAACGGGCTGCAGAGCCCGCTCCAGCTCCTCGCAGCGTGCCAGCAGAGTGTACATGCCCTTGATGCTCATGTCCACGGCTTCGCCTAAGGAGTCCACGGCGTCGCGATAGGTCTGAATGCAGCCCACGCTCAGTGCGGTCAGCTCCTGCACCGCGCCACCCAGCCCGCGAAGCAGACGGTCCACCCGGCCGCCCAGCTCCCGACTCAGCCGCTCTAGATCCCGCAGCACGTCGGGGTCGATGGGCGGGATGGCCAGAGTGGGCGCAGGTGCCGAGCAGGGCCGCGCAGGGGCAGCGGGCGGGGGTGGAGGGGCGCCGCTCAAACGGATCTTGAGTTGCAGGTTGTTGGCCACAAAGTGGGTGAGGTCGCCGTGGCGACTCACTGTGCCCTCGAGCTCCAGGGGGCTGGAGATGGTGGCGCGGCGTCCGCCGCCCGCGCCAGGCTCTGCACTCCCCGCGGAGCCGGCGCCTCCACACGCCCCGCTCAGCCCGTCCAGGCTGCGGCTGTCCTGAAGGCGGCTGGAGAACGAGCGGCCAGCCCTGCCGGCTGCCGTCGCCTCCTCGTCGTTGCCTTCTTCTTCCTCCTGCTGCTGCTCAGCATTCATCCCGCCGCCTCCCGGGATCCCCCGACGGCAGACCTCGGGCGGCTCAGGGTCCTGGTGCCGGGAGGATAGGGGCGGGTCGTGCTCGAAGCCCGGCGCCTCACGGCGGCTCCGGGCCCCAGATAGCGTCCCTCGGGGGCCGGGCTCGTCCTCCCGAGCCTCCCGTTCCGGCCGGTGGACGACGCTCAAAGTCTTCGGGGACTCCCTGGGGTGGCGGCTCACGCCCCCAACGTTCTCGGCCTCTCCCTCCGTGTACACCCAGAGGCCTGAGGGCGGCTCAGAGGGCGTTGGGCCCGGCCCGCCTCCGAAGGTCGCGGCCTGCGGTTCCGCTAGAGTCAGAAGGTCCGCCTCGGGCCCAGGCCACCCCCGAGACGACTCCATACTGCAGGTGGGGGCCGACACGGAGCAATCGATTCGCCCCGGCTCGGGAGGCAGCGGCGGCGCCTTTAAGGGGCGTTGATAGAGGCGCCTCGATTGGCAGCGGTCTGACAATGGTCAGAACAGGAAGAACACGTTGATTGGTCGCGGCGACCAGCAAGCCCCGGAAGAAGAGCTGCTATTGAACAGGCGAACGCACGTAAGGGCCCGCTGGGTGGAGAGAAGGAGGTGACAACGGGGCTCGTCACCCCGCCCTTTCAGAAAGTTGAGGGGGCAGATCTTAAAGACGAAGGTCTTGAAATACCGGAGTCCCGCGGGGGCGAGGCTCAGACTTACAGCCCATAATTGTCCCGCCCACGATTATTGCTTAGCAAACTCAGCAAGCGGGGACCAGACTTGGGGTTTCCCAGAGAAGTGCTTGGTATGGAAATAGTAAATCCTGCATGGAACATCGGGTTTGAACCGCGGCTAGTTGACGGAGAAGGATGAAACCAGAAGAATTCTCAGCAGGGCGTGAATGGCTCAGTCCACGGTCCTCGGTTGACAGACCTAACCGTTGAACGGCACAGAGCGACTTATTGGACGGCACGGCGGGCTACCGGCTTTCTTGTGCCTTTGGCACTCTGTTCTCTGTCTTCTGCCCCCTCCACGTTGAATCTCTCCCCTTGGAGGATGATGTGTGATTTTGCCACAAGGTAAAATATTCAGCAAATGAAATGATCACAAGCTTTGATAAACACTATATAGGAAATAAATGTTGTGATTGAGAGTAACCGGGTAGGCACTATTTTAGATAACGGGTCAGGAAAGGCCTCTTTGTTGAAAAGGCATTTAATTGAAAAGAATTGGAAAGAGCCAACCACCTTCCAGGCAGGGAGAAAAACAACTTGCCCTAAGTTTCAGGGACAAAGAAGGCTTGACATATCAAAGAGCTGAAATGGGGAGTAAGAGACATTGAGGCCAAAAAAAAAAAAAAGCAAGGGGGAAGATTTGAGCCACGAGGCTGAAGAAACAGGAAGGTGCCACGGCACACACGCCTTGTAGTTCCTATTAGGGAATGGAGACTTCTAAGTGCAATGGTGCAGCAGACACTGGAAAGCATGTAAATTGAAACACATAGCTAAAGCCTCGAGACCTCGGTATTTAAAAACAACAATTTTCTAACGTTCATTAACTGATAAAAGACGTGGTTGCTCTTATTTAGATAGAGAGAGGCCTGAGGCAGTACCAGCATTCAGAAGTGCAACTCCCAGAACCTCCCAGTACCACCTCCCTAGGTCCCTGCTAGGGTCCTTGCCAACTCTGTTGATAGCTCAGTTTTTCACCAGGCCTGAGGAGTCTATAATTGCCAGCTGTCTGTATTTTATAATCACGTGCAACTTGATAAAACCCTAGTCATTCCACTGCTCTAAAAAAAAGCCCATATATATATCTGGGCTAGGTAGATATTTCTTAGATGAGACAATCTACCTTGAGAATGGGAAGCTGAGCACAGGAAGGGAGTGATGTGATGGGATTCATGTTTGGGGATTACTGGCTATTGTGGAAAATGTTTGTAGGGGGTCAAGAGAGGATAGGTAGACCAGTGAGAAAGCAGTTCAAGTACAAAGTGATGGTGGCTCTGCCTAAAATGATGGCAACAGAACTGGGCACATGGACACATTCTAGATGCATCTTGAAAGGTTGTAATGGATAAAAATGTTGGGCTATCCAATGTCTCTTCCTGTAGGGGAAGCTCCTGACTCCCTACTCCATGCAGGGCTGATGAAATGACAGCCAAGAATAGGCGCATGACCAAAACCTGGCCAATCAGAGTACATACTTCATCCTTATGCTGCAGACTGGCTCAGGGAAGGACACGTAACCCAAGGTATGACCAGCAAAAGTCCTCCCCAGTACTGGTTTTGTTTTTGTTTTTTACTGGAGCTGTGGAAAGCATGAAATGACTTCCGTTTCTCTTGGAATCTTAGGCATATCAGCTTGTCCATCTTCCAGGAGAACACTAGAAAGAGAGAAAGAGACTGATCAGTGAAGAGAACCAGAGATGAAAGATAGAGAGGCATAGGTTCTGGAAGCATTTGAATTCCTGTGCCAGCCTGAGGTCAGCCCCACCTTCATCCTCCTTGTGATGTGGTTCCTTGCCCCACCCCCCAAAACCTTGTTCCTTCCTTCAGTGATCTCTGTCTCAGTAAATGGCAACTCCATCTTTCCAGTGACTGGAGCCAAAAACCTTGGAACTGTTCTTAACTCTTCTCTTTTTGTCACAATCCTTTAGCATATCTTGTTGGTTCTGCTCTAAAACACATCCAGAATCTGACTGCTGCTCCTCCTCACTACTGGTTCAAGACACCCATCATTTCCTGCCTTCCCAAATGGTCTCCCTTCTTCTACCCTTACCTTTCTACAGTGTATTTGCAATAGAGAACCAGAGAGATTCCTTTATTTATTTATTTTATTTATTTATTTATTTATTTTTTAAAAGATGACCGGTAAGGGGATCTTAACCCTTGACTTGGTGTTGTCAGCACCACGCTCAGCCAGTGAGCCAACCGGCCATCCCTATACAGGATCCGAACCCGTGGCCTTGGTGTTATCAGCACCGTACCCTACCGAGTGAGCCACGGGCCGGCCCCAGAGAGATTCCTTTAAAATATAACTTAGATCATGTCACTCCTCTGCTCAAAACCCTGCTGTGGCTCCCAATTTTCCTAACAATTAAAACTTAAGTCCATACAATGGCCTAAGAGGCCCCATATGCAGATCAGAGTCCTGGTAGCTCTCTAATCTCTGTTCTTCCTTCTTTTCCCCTCAGTAGCCCCATGGGAGCCACACTGGTCTCACTGTTTCTCTGGCAGGACAGACATGCATGCTCAGGGATTACACCAGCTCTTGCCTTTTTCTTTTCTTTCTTTCTTTTTTTTGGAGGCTGAATCTACCAAGAAAATTTTTCAACCTGGATATTCCTCCTTACCTTATCTCCTTCAGGCCCTTATTCAAATATTGCCTTTTCAATGAGGCCTCCTCTGACCGTCTATTTAAAATTGCATCTCTTTGCCCAGCAATTCCCAATCTTCCTTCCCTGCCTTTACTCCATAGCACTTACCACCATCTGTCAAACTACACATTTTGTTTATTTGCTTATGTGAGCTCCATGAGGGTAGGGCTTTTTATCTGCTTTGTTCCCATCTGTATCCCTAGTGCCTAGAACAGTGTCTGGCACTGTTTAATAAATATTTATTAAGTGACCCCAAGCCATTGATTTCCCCTTTTTGGCTTAAATTCATTCAAGATGTGTTGCTGTCACTTGCACCAGAGTCCTAACTGATACACCGTGAGGCCAGTGGTCTACTCTAAGCTTCTCCCTCTCTCTCTCTCTGGGACTGACATCCCCCTTGTCTTCCTTTTACCCCTCAGCAGGTGGATGTTCTATCAGATATGGCTGTTTATGTAGCAAGTGACAGAAAACACAATTTGAACCAACATAAACAACAAGGGGAACTTATTGTCTCATGTGATAATGGTCTCAAGACAGATTCAGAGAAGCCTAGATTCAGTGACCTAGGTCTGTCATCAAGGACCTGGTTTCTGACTTTGGGGAGCAGATTTATCCCAAGTGGGTTTCCTTATGGTGGCAAAATGGCTATTTCATTTGTCACTCTTTTGAGGGTCATTTGTCATTCTTTTTGGCCTTCCAGGATCTGAATCCCAATGTTTGAGGACTCTTCCACCTTGTGAGGCAGAACCCATCTCCTGCTGCTAAAGCTGAGATACCAGGCAGTCCCTTTCCCAGCTTCCTTAGCACACAATTCAGGCTCCACCGTGCTCTGCTGGACCACTTCTGCAGTGGAATTTTTCCTGGCTGTGTAGCCTCCAAGCCTAGTTCTCCAGCACTCCTTACACACACCAAAAAAATCCATTTTGGTCAAAATTTTTAATGAAAAGGTACAGAAGTACTGAAAAAAACAGATGTGAATTTTTTTATAAATTTGGAATGATGAAGGTCTTTTAAAGTAAGAGCAAAAGGCAGATACCATAAAGGAAAAAGATGATAGACTTGACAACATAAAACTGGAAAACTTCAACATAAAAAGACCACTTTAAACTATGTTAAAAGGGCTGGCTGATTAGCTCAGTTGGTTAGAGCTTGGTGTTATAACAACAAGGTCAGTTTGGATCCCTCAACTGGTCAGCTGTTTAACAGAAATTGCGGAAAGGGGCACAAATACATTGGCATTGTATATGACAAATTGATCTTGATCTTACAGGCAAATTAGCAAATAGGGAAAATGGCCAAGGACTCCAAGATTTGTTAATTCAGCAGCTCAACAAAATCATCAAGGACCCAGGCTCTTTCCATCTTTGTGCTGTCATCCTCAGCCTGCACCTTCATTTTTTCTTTTTTTTTTTTTTTTTTTTTTAAAGATGACCGGTAAGGGGATCTTAACCCTTGACTTGGTGTTGTCAGCACCACGCTCAGCCAGTGAGCGAACCGGCCATCCGTATATGGGATCCGAACCCGGGGCCTTGGTGTTATCAGCACCGCACTCTCCCGAGTGAGCCACGGGCCGGCCCTCTTTTTTTTTTTTTAAAGATGACCGGTAAGGGGATCTTAACCCTTGACTCCGTGTTGTCAGCACCATGCTCTCCCAAGTGAGCTAACCAGCCATCCCTATATAGGGATCCGAACCCCTGGCCTTGGTGTTATCAGCACCACACTCTCCCAAGTGAGCCACAGGCTGGCCCAGCCCGCACCTTTCATTGGCAGCTACTTCTTCCTTTTCCCATGTTAAATAAACATGGTAAAGCAGGGATTTTTTAAAAACAGTAAAAGTTGGTTTCCCCTAAACTAGTGTAAGTAAATTAGTGAGTCTCGAGGGATTCCCCTTCACCATTAGCCAAGTTGTGAAAGTTAGCCAGGGGCGAGCTTCCGCTGTGGTTGGGGGAAATCCTGACCCCGCCTGGGTCCGAGTGCTCACCGTCATAGATTGTCAATAATGCTTGTGAGATTGTACTTAAAGAAGAAGCTCTGTATTATGGAAGACGTCAACCGGGAGGCAGAGGGTAAAACCCCAACTTCTTTTCCAATTGCCGGAAAAAGGGATGTTTTATGGAGTTTGGGGATGGGGGCTATGTGTAAGGGGCCAGGTGAAAAATCTCCAAGGGTGACTGTCAGCTGCCTTCTGATGTCATCTATGGTGCCAAGGCTCCATCTGGTTTCTGTTCTTGTCCTTGACGCTATCTTAGAGTCCAGATGACCTCCTCTCAATCCCAGCTGAGCTAGGTTCATGTGACTTTGTTGTGTTGTGATTTAATCTTAGTTAATGGTTTATAGCTAACTACAAAGCAAGAAAGTAAAGTTATTTTTCTTTCTTTTTTTTTTTTAAAGATGACCGGTAAGGGGATCTTAACCCTTGACTTGGTGTGGTCAGCACCACACTCACCCAGTGAGCGAATCGGCCATCCGTATATGGGATCTGAACCCGGGGCCTTGGTGTTATCAGCACCGCACTCTCCCGAGTGAGCCACGGGCTGGCCCAACTTATTTTTCAAGAAAGCAAGCTAGAGGGGGGTTTTTGAAAAGTGGCTATGGTTACACTAGTTTCACTGAGGTGTTAGAGGTTGGTAGGTCAGTCAGTCAAATCATGATCACCCAGTTTTGTATTAAGCTGTACCTTTAGGAGACAGTCTGTGAAATTACTACAGTTTTTCCAAATATTATACTCCTTCATTCACGTGATCAGCTGAGGTGGACAAAAAAATAAAACTTTTATTAGAAAAGAATCATGCCACAAACAAGACCCAAGAGGGTTTGCAACACTGCAAAGCTCATAGACGTAGGGGTACTGGGAGAATATGGTCTTCTCCAAAGGCCTGCCCCACCATTTCTCCTCTATACCTGTTCTAAATCTAGAAAGCTGCTTGCTTGAGGTACTGCTGATGTGTGGAAATCTGTCTCCTTGTTAGGAGCTCCACTTTACAGTGGAGAACGTGTACACTCTGTAAGTCCTCTCTGTCTTGCTCCTGGAGATGCGGTGATGGGCTGATTGTAGCAAGAGCTGGAGCCCCAGACACTCATACAGTACTAGTCTATGAGGGAAAGGACTCACTTTACTCACAGCAGTGGCTTACATGGTCTAACTGTTTGCACTGGGGCCATCAGTCCACTGAATAGGCTGGGAGATAAACAGGACTTGAATGTGTCTCCTTGGAGTAGACAGCTCTGTCTACTCCAGAAGAGGTGAACTCTGATGGTAGACCAGGTGTGGCAATCCAGTCTTTCAAGCACAGAGGCTCTGGAGCACATCAGCCACTGTCTAAGGCCTCTTGGATCGGTTAGCTCACTTGGGAGAGTGTGGTGCTGACAGCACTAAGTCAAGGGTTAAGATCCCTTTACTGGTCATCTTTAAAAAAAAAAAAAAAAAAAAAAGCTTCTTGTATCTTATCTAAACTCAAAGAATAAAAAGCATTCCCCGCCCCCTATCTTATTCCCAGCCCAATTGGCTATATTTAGGAGCTCCTCTAGGGTTGGCTAGTCAGGCCCAGGACAGATCAGACCTTTTTCTAGTACTGCTCAATCCATGGACTCAACAGTAATCCTTTCCTCTGAGGGCTTTTTGTTTGTTTTTTGGTGGCTGGCTGGTACCCAGACAGCTCTGAGGGTTTTAAAGAAGCTATATATCCCAGTCAGTGTTCCAGGAGTTGGCAACCAGCCAGTAGGGGGTACCAATCTCCATTCCCTAGCCCAGGGTACAGACGGCATGGCCTTGCAGCATCTGTCCAGCAGATACTCCAGACTCGTACACCAGGAAGTTTTCATACACAGAGAAGGCTGCCTCTACTGGACTGTTTTTGTAGATTTCTGCCATGATAGCCTCCTCACTACAGGGGCCACTGTAGGAACTGTGTCTGTATCGCTTGTCTTCTTTGTAAGATGGGGTGCAGCTGGGTTTGCAGATCTTGATGCACTCGGGAGTGCCTCCCTCCCCAGTGTACAAGGCATGAGCCGTGGACATGGGGCTTACAGGGAGGGATGTAGGGCCTGAAGCCTATATGGGAGTCATAGAAGACCCTGGAGACCAGGCTATTTTTGGTCCATAAGTGCCAAGCTCCATCGGGAAATCCCCATTACACACTTTTCCACACTCCTGGCCACAGCAGGTGAGCCTGTCCTCTGCATTGACATTTACACTAGTGTGGATGCAGATCCAGCCCCAAATGCCCAGCAAGAGCCACAGGAACCCTGATCTCTGATCTCTTTGATAGTGGGACAGTTTGACTACTGTTCCCAGACATTGAAGTTTTCAGACAGATTCACATCCTCAGCCAAGTGAGCTAGCTCTCTGGGGTATCCTGGGCCTGCCCAGGAAGGAGCCATGCAGCTTCCCCACATAGCTCATGTCTGAATTATGGAAGTTGTGGCCAGCCTGCCACTTAGTGTTGTTTGTTAATACTAGGCCTCACAATCAGCTTAGCATAAGCACAGCCATGTTAACTACATCCTCCCCTTGTACCTTCCCTTTCTCTCTCTCTCTTTTTTTTTTTTAAAAGATGACTGGTAAGGGGATCTTAACCCTTGACTTGTTGTTTTCAGCACCACACTCTCCCAAGTGAGCTAACCGGCCATCCCTACATAGGGATCTGAACCCGTGGCCTTGGTGTTATCAGCACTACACTCTCCCAAGTGAGCCACAAGCCAGCCCTTACCCTCCCTTTCTCTTAAGCAAAGTGCTTTCTAAGAAAAACCACATTTTGTACAAAACAGAATCTTATGCAGAACAGAAAAACCACAGAGCTGTTGCAAAGTGCTAAATGCGCAAAATAGCTACCAAACCCCTTCCCCTAATTCAAATCCTATAAAACCCTTTATTAGACTGTGCAGGCTCAGGAACTGATCTTTCAGGTTTGCTGGAAATAAACTCCCTGTCATAGTAAGCATTTGGCTCGGAGTCCTTTAATCCCTTTGTCTCACCGACCTAACAGTTAACTAGCTCGTCCGATGGGGAGCAAAATATGATCAGCTGACCGGGCACTGGTCAGCTTTTATTCTCACTTATTTTGTGTGTGTGTGTGTGTGTGTGACAGGTATAGCCTTTGTTTTGTTTTATTGAAGGCTGGCCAGTATGGGGATCCAGGGATCCAAACCTTTGACCTTGGTGTTATCTGCAGCATGCTCTAACCAAGTGAACTAAATAGCCAGCCCTGGTATGAATTTTTAATGTGGTAAAATTTACACACAGGAAAATTCACCCTTTAAAATGTACAGCTCTAGGGCCGGCCCGTGGGAGAGTGTGGTGCTGATAACACCAAGGCCGCAGGTTCAGATCCCTATATAGGGATGGCCGGTTAGCTCACTTGGGAGAGCGTGGTGCTGACAACACCAAGTCAAGGGTTAAGATCCCCTTACCGGTCATCTTTTTTGTTTAAAAAAAAGACCATCTACAGCCAGTATCACACTTTACAGTGAAACCTTATCTCAGGAACAAGACAACCATCACTACTGCTTCTATTCACTCCTGCACTAGATCCTGCCCAGAGCAGCAAAACAAACAAAGATAACCTGTAGGGTAAAGCAGTGTTTAATGGCTCCTAGGTAGACAAAGGGGCAGGGAATGAAGCAGGAGTGGGAAAGACCAGAAGTCAGACCATCGAGAGAGTGTGGGCAGAGATGGTTGGTGTTCAAGTGTACTCGGGGGGAGCTGAGGTCTCCCAGGATCTCAGGCCCTGTGAGTCAGAAGAAGGGAAAGAAAGGACAGAAAAGACAGTGCAGGGGGTGGGGTGGAGAGCTAACCAGGTGGGTGCCACAGCTGCGAGGGTGGGTGTTTCCAGGGGTAATGACTCAGTACCCATCCCCACTGCCCAGAGTTAGCAACTCCTCCTTCCCCATGGGACAGCTTCCTCCACAGCAAAGCCTCCAGCTCAAAACATGTACACTCATCAGTACAAAAAGCCTCAGCCTTTATTAAACAAAAAGGAGGTAGAAGACAGATAAGGGAACAGGCCAGGATCCCTCCTTCCCACTCCACATACACAGACATACAAACACAGACACAATTGAGTAAATGACAGAGACAATCAGGGGACAGACTGAAGGGCAGAGGGAGGCAGCACCCTCCGAGAGTGGGCCCGGACCCAAGGGTGGGCTGAGACCTGGGCCAGAGGCAGCCGTTCTGAGGGGTTATGCTTGAGCAGCTTGGAGATGAGGTCCTGGGCTCCCATGGGCATAGAAGTGGGGAACTTCAGGTCCACCTGCAAATGTGGACAAAGGAGAAGGAAGGGCCACATTAGTTTTACCCTGGCTACATTTTCCTTGGCTGTGCAAGTACACTCTGCCAGCCCCCAGGCCCTGCAGCCCTACCACCTTGACGATGCGCCGATAGGTCTCGTTGTGTGAAGCACTCTCGAAGGGTGGGTTCCCCACCAGCAGCTCGTAGCAGAGTACTCCGATGCACCACAGGTCCACCTTCTCATTGTGCATGTGCCCCTCAATCATCTCTGGGGGCAGGTAGTCCAGGGTTCCACACATTGTCTTCCTCCTGGGTGGGATGAGGAGAGTGGGTAGGGGTCCCAGGGACCTGAAGGGTCTCTCCTTTCCCTGCTGCCTGATGGCAGGGAGCCAAGAGACCCAGAATGCACCAGGGGAGTGTTCCAGCCAGGCAGGGCCACTGGGGTAGGGATGAGGTGACAATATAAACCAAAGCCCCAGAGGTGGGCCTATACACTGCCCTAGCATGTCTACACTGAGGATGCATCTTAGTAAAATAATCAGATATAAGGGCAAAGTTCATCTTGGAATTAAAGGAAAATGTGGAGACATCTCTAATGCCCATCAAGCATGTTCTGCTGAATAAGTCAGGTTACATCTCTGCTGTGCAATACTATAAAGCCATCAAAAGTGAAGTGGGAGTATTTTCAGTGATATGGCAAGAGAGTCCCAATATACTGAGTGAAAAATCTGGATGACAGAACTGTGAGTCTATTTTTGTGAAGATATTCCTGTGTCTATATTTGCTTGAGGACAAACCCCAATGACTCTGGATAGCAAGATCTGGAAAAGTTTTACTTTGAATGTTGCAGCCTCACACCCAGGGCTGGCCTCCCGGCCACCATACCTCAGAGAGGGGGCATGCACAGACCAGCCAAAGTCAGCAATCTTCAGCTCTCCCTTGAGCCCTAAGAGCAGATTCTCCGGCTTTATGTCTCTGTGAATCACCTTCTTCCCATGGCAGTACATCAGAGCATCCGCCAACTCCTCCATGATCTGAAAGGGCCAATGACAGGCACTCAGACAAGGAGGGACCCCAGCTAGGAGCAGTATACACCCAGCCTCCAGTCCCCTGCTGGTGCCCCAGGTGCCCACCCGCCCCGACCGTGGCTGTTCGCTGCTCGTCAAAAGTGCGGCTCTTCTGCAGCTCCTTGTAGAGTTCCCCCCGGGGGGCATACTCCAGAATCAAGTAGATTCTCCTCCGGTCATAAAAATAGTTGTAGAGACGCAGGATGTTAGGATGACTAGGGGGAGAGACAGAGGAGGCCTCAGGCTCCATCCTGGTGTTAGGGAGCCAGGAAAGATTACAGGGTGCATATGCGGTGAACTGGGGTGAGACGAGGACCAGGTTGGGGACACCAGGGCTGGAAGTAGAAAGGGGGAACTGGAGGCAGCTGTCTGGATTCAAGGCTCTGGCCTGGACTGAGAGCTAAAGGGGCTCGCTGGCCATAGCTGCAGAGACAGCAACCTGGATGTTGGGGGGTTGCACAAGGAGCTAGGGTTGAGGGAGCAGAGGGGCTTAGGCTCAGAGAGTGTCAACCCGTACTGCAGGTGGGCCTGGATTTCGATCTCCCTGCGCAGCTGGTGTTCCACACCCTCCTTTTCTATCTGCGACTTGAAGAGGACCTTGAGTGCCACGATGAAATGGCTTTTCTTCTCCCGAGCCAAGTACACATTTCCAAACTTGCCTTTGCCCAGAGGACGTCCGATCTCAAAGTCATCAATTGTGAAGGGCCGCCTGATTAGAAAGTGGAGGAGGGCAGCACAGTGCTGCTTTGTCGGTCATCTGAGGTGTTTGCTTTCTCCCATTCCCTCATCGCATCCTGCCCTCAGTCCCATTCCTCTGCATCCCTACTACTCTTGCCCTTAGGTTTTGCTCCCCCCATTTCCTGCCTTTTCATTGCCCCACCCTCTCTTTTCCATCCCAAGTCTTGGGGCACTTACATTAAGAAATTGGGTGTCCCGCTGCTGTTCTCTGCCACTTTCTGGCCAGGGGCAGCTAAGGAGAGAACAGGTAAGTTGAGAACCTCCTTTGACATTCTCATCCTATACCTTCCCATAGACTCTTGTCCTCTCAGGTCAATCCTCTCCCTCTTGTCCCAGTTACCTGTGGGCTGGGCATTGGCGCGGTTCATGAGGACAAGTGCAGATGGGGTGGCAGGCTCCTTGCGAAGGACTCTCTGGGGCAGGGTGTTCAGGGCAGATGGAACCTGAGAAGGAGTGGGGGTAGCTCTGAGGATGGCTTTGTCCTGGTGATCAGGCCGGAATGTGCTACAAGCAGCATTTCAGCTGCTTGCTAAAGAGCCACCCACCCATCCACCCACCCCCAGTTCAAAGAGAAACACTGAGACCACAATTTTGCTCCCCTGCCCCAAGACTCTGCTCACTGCCCCATATTAAAATGGTTTATTACTAAACACCCTAAGTTAGCCTAAGATAAGGGGCAAAGGACTCACCCCAACACCTAACATTTCACCTCTTGGCCCTGGCCCACATCACCTTCTCAGCTATGAAGCTGTCCGACCTGTATAGTCCTGTCCATAACACCACACTCATTCACCCACCCCCCTACCCCAGGGGACAGTAGAGGGCTGGGTCAATGAACACCCACAATTCAGGGAGTTTTAGCACAGAGGTAAGTCTCAAAGTCCCCTAAAAAGCTCAATCTGTTAAGGCTTAGATAAGGTCCTTGAGGCCTTAAATGTTGCAGCAAATATCAATATTTACCCCTTTGCAACAACAGCTTTAGGGACACTGAGGGCTATTCTAATGGCCTTGGACCACCTCTCATTTTCAGCTTCTCAGAGTAATAGACACACTTTCTTCTGGGAGTGACCAAGGTAAAAGGGATAAAGGTTTCTCATTCAGACTCCATTCCTGATAGCCTCACTCTGTGCCCCCTGAAGGAAGGAGCTGGCAGACAACAGAACGGACGTACTCTCCAGGATACCCAAGCCCCACCAACGGGAAGCAAAGCCTGTGCAGAGCCCCTTCTTTCTTCTTCAGCCAAGAGAAGAAGAAAGCCCCAATGCCCCTAAAAACCTGTTGACAAAGTGGTATTAGTAGACTGACAAATAAGCAAGTTGAACAAAATACAGTCTAGAAATAAACCCACATCTATGTGGGAATTTAATATATGTAAAATTAAGGTGGCATTTGAAATCAGAGTAGACTCTTCAGTGAAAGGTGTTTTGATCCTAAATCTATTAGGATCCTTACCTTACATCAGTGATTAAAACAAATTCCAAATGATTAATTTAGACGTGTCCTGGACCTTTTAAACAGTAACTTTATCTCTATCCCTCTAGAATTTATTTCTATTTCCTGCCTAATTTATTTTTTCAGGACAAGCTTTGGGAATCATGGCCTGAAGGACTGACCCTGCCTGCTCAGTCTCAGATATCATTTTTATGTGACAAGTAGGCTCAGCCCTGCAGAGGTCCTCACAGGCGAGGAGTCACTGGCTGGTCAAGTTGGCAGCAACTAACAGGATGTGGCTGCAAATGACCAGACCAGGTTCTGACAGCAAACTCTTGAGGTCCATACGTTGGAGCATAACGGGGAAGAAAGTGCTCAGAGGATCGCCCTCTGAGGGACCTCAAATCTCCAAGCAGGAACTCGCCATGCGGGGGGAGGGGAGGCTGGGGAGGGAGAAAAGGGCCTTACCGTCTGCCGGCCGTAGGGCCAGGGGTAGGCATTCTCCTTCTGGGCCATCCTTAGAGAAAAAGGGGGAGGAGAGCTGGGCGGAGAAGGGAAATAGAGCCGTGAGAAGCAGAAAAAAAGAGGGAGGGAAAGAGGGAGCAGTCGGACCGACCCAGCCGGAAGCGCTAGCCTGGGATGGTGGAAGGGAGCGATCAGCACGGGGGACCCCGGTCCCGCACATCCGGGCGCTCCTGTCGCCGTCCCCGCCCTGCTACGGGCCCCACCCCTTCCAGGATCCTCTCTCCACCCTTGAGCTCTCGGCCGCCCAGCGGGATGCTCGCGGGCCCGCCCAGCAGAATCCCGATCTGCCTGATCACCTGCCCTCCACCGGCGCTAGGCCCACGAAAAGAGGCCAGATCACCTGGAACCCGCGGCACAGATCCTCTCCTGGCCGCCCGCAAACGACTGAACCTGCCCGGCCGCGCCCCGCCGAGTCCTTTTCAAATATCCCGCCCTGGTCCCATTGGCTGAGCGCGCCGCCCATGCCCAATTATCATTGGCTAGATGTCTTGTGACGTAAGCCATGAGGGCCTAATGGAAGAGGCGGAATGGGATCCTGCGCACGCGCAAGTTCCGGTTTAGGAAAGTTTCCCAAGTCCCCAATCAAATATCTTCTGTCTTGTCCTTCCTTCCTTCTTCTTCTTTTCTGTTTCTTTCTTTTTAAAATTAAATCGTTAATATTATCAGAACTTATCCTTGTGTGTGTAGGAGCTAGGGTCTCATTTCGTTTTCTGCCAGATGAAGAGCCAATTGTGCCCGCACCATTTTGTTAAACAAACCGCCCCGTTCTCAATGGATTTCAAAGCTGCCCTTGATGTATCGTCATCGTGTACACTCGTGTCTCTTTATGGCTCTCTTTTCTGTTGTTTGTTCGTTTGCGTGTGCGTTTATTCCTGTGTCATTACTATTTTGTTCTTCACGTTCCTCGGAGGAATTTTCCAGTAACCGGCCTTCCTCTGCAGGCTCCCTGATAGCCGTCACGTAGTTTGCAACCACTCTCATTTTTCCTCCTTTCTACCACTTTCCCTACTTTTCTGCTCTTTCTTACCCTGAAATGTCATTATTGGGCTAAATGAATACATTTTGGGACTTTCTATGAAATGACCGGTGTGTCTTGTAAATATGTCCTGCCTAGCATCCTTCCCCTTTCTTCTAATAATAACACCCTAATTTTCCTTTAGGGAATTACCTGTTTCCCCATTCTGTGAAGTCGGTTTCTGCTGTAGTGAGTTCCTGTTGCTGACAACCTAAAAGCCCTAACCTGATGGTGACCTATTAAAGTGGACATTGTGGTTATCTGGCTAATATCCACTCTCCCGGCTATTCGCACTTCTTAAAGTATCTACAGTTTTGTGGGACTGAGAAGGAAGCTGGCCCCATCCCAGAATGTCTATAATTGACCCCATTAAAAAGAATTGGGCAAATAACAAAAGTTACCCATTTCATAAACCAAAACACAACAATTTTAGGGTTACAGTAAGTAAACTATTTTTGAAACTCTTCAAAATCTTTTTTTTAAAGATGACCGGTAAGGGGATCTTAACCCTTAACTTGGTGTTGTCAGCACCACGCTTACCCAGTGACCTAACTGGCCATCCACTATATGGGATCCGAACCTGGGGCCTTGGTGTTATCAGCACCACACTCTCCCAAGTGAGCCATGGGCCGACCTAAAATCTTTTAACCTTAAACTAGATGAATCATCTCTTCATTGTAAGAAAGAAAGTCATAAGAGATAGTAAAAGACATTTAAACTAAACTGACTTTCAATCCTCTTTGAACAAAAGAAATAAAAAATAATGGTTAATTAGCTAACTTTCGTGCTCTAACCAAACTAATTAATTACAGTGATTTTAAATGGCAACAGCCCATCTGACTGGGCAGCTTAATAGTTCTGACACTTTTGCAGTAATTTTTTTTTTTAACGCAAACACACTAAAATGATCCGATCATGCAATGTTCATCTTATGCATGCTGCATCTCTTTGCTAATCTTGTAGCTAAGGAACTTGTTCCAATCTATCTTAGTGCACATAATTGGCAACTGTCGATGTAAGGCTTTGAAAGTAGTGTCTGACATTGTCTGATAATTCTCACTGATGGCAGTCTGGTACTCATTTTCTGCAGCTTCTACAATCCTTATAAATTATTTTTGCTGTTTTCACCTCATTAGACACCATTAGGGAATCTTGTATATCTTTATGACTCACTGACTGAACATTATCATCTTCGTAATAATGAACCTAAATTTCTAAGATGCCAACCACTTGAGTGGTTGAAAGAGTAATTGTAAGCTTCCACTTTGACCTCCAACAAGCATTCCAAAAGTTTTTTGCTTGGAACTGATGGCTTTCTATGCATGTAATAATGATTTACTATCCATCTATTTTTATACCCTACACAGTGCAGACCTCATTCAGGCAATGTTCTTTTATGTAAGCTCGCAGAGCACTTCCTGAAGTTCTCCATGATTCAATTGCATTTTCTGCTTCATACGGTCATGGTCCTTTCCTAAGTGATCAAATTTGAAACAGATTCTGTTTTTTGGGTCCAAAACCTCTCCATTTCCCAAGTCACCATATTCTGTTATCAATACCTGATCTTCGTAACATTCAAAAAAAAATTTTTTTTTTAAAGATGACTGGTAAGGGGATCTTAACCCTTGACTTGGTGTTGTCAGCACCATGCTCACCCAGTGAGCTAACCAGCCATCCCTATATGGGATCCGAACCCATGGCCTTGGTGTTATCAGCACCACACTCTCCTGAGTGAGCCACGGGCCGGCCCCATAACATTAAATTTTTAATGGAGTAAATTTGTCCGAGTTATACTGTGCAAATGCATGGAATGCTCCTTCCCCGAACATTATTATTGTTATTATAAGATTATCATTATTAAGCAATAACCGAACATCATTAAACACCTCATTAAATTCTCCAGGACAGTCATGAATGATAAATTTTGCTGCTACATGCACATTCTCCTCATCAGACAACTGCTCCTCCAGATCTGCCATCTTCCTTCTGACGACAAACTACCCGCCCTGTAGGTCTCTAAATTAGTTCATAATGCTTTTGGTTTCAAGTAACAAAAAACTTGTTAATTGCATAAATAATAGGGATCTATTTTCCCTTATATAGCAAGAAATCAGGAGGCAGGTGGTTGGTTTAGGAACTGAACAATGTTCGAGATCAGGATTGGCCTCTCTGTGATTCTCTTAACATTTCCCTTGTCATGGCAAGATGACTGCCAACTCTATCTGTCCAGTTTATCAAGAAAAGCAGGAGCCTTTCTAGGAGTGCCCAGTAGATTTCTCATTGCCCAGAACTGTGTCACATGCCTACTGCAGATCTATACTTTTACAAAATACAATACAAATGAATTCCTTGAAAAAGGAAATCTAAAAAAATACATAAAAATTACAAGCCCACATTTTTTGTTATAATCAACATATGTAATAGTACTCTGATACATGCTACAAGAGTTTTTAAGTGCTTACTCTCAAATTCTATCTGTGTTCTGGACCAGAAAGAAACAGTTCCTGAAGTGGCACAAGTCTGTGGACAACCCTTTGAATACCACAATATACATCCACAACAGTAAATATAGTCCCTTCTGAAATTATGTTCTGCTCTTCTTGGTCAGGCATACCCAAATTTACTGTCCTAAAAATGTTTATTCTTGTGTCATTCCTATGTTGTTCTTAAAAGTCCTTCACAGGATTAGCAGTTCCCTCTGAGAGTAATTCCTTGCTTCGTTACTCTTTTCCCCCCTCCCCTCTGAGGGTAGTAACTCTTTCCTTCCTCTGTTGTTGGGCAGTGGGTGGGTTCAGGGATCAAAGCCTGGACTTTGGGTGCTGATAACCACCAGCCAGCTTTCTTCATTACTCTTTGCTTTTCACCTCTCAGGTCATGTTGGAGGTTCATACTAGCTACTGGCCAAGTAACAATGAGATGTGGCCATGAGGGTAATTGTCACTGTCTTTCGTGTGACTGGGAAGGGTTAGAACTATATTGTGTTCCAGAGGTCAGGGCAGGGTGGCTAGGATACTACAATATTTGGGAGGCACAGATGCCAGTTCCTTTTATTCCTGATAATGGAATATCCCAATAAGAAATTTCAAAATTCTCATCATCAACCAACAAGTCCCTTCCAGAAATGAGAGGCAGACTGGGAGGGTCGGGAAAGGGCTTCTTGGGGAAGCTTGGTCAGTATCCCTGCATTTCCCCACTGAGTTGTACTCCTTAAGGTAAACATGAGGCAACACTGCTGAGTTAAGTAGGCACGTCAAGACATGACTGTCCTCCATCCAGACTTACCTGAGTAACTTACCAGACTTACCCAGGGCAAATGACATCATTGCTGGGGTTTATTCTTGACTATTGTAGCCCAAGTGTTTGCCTTTGGTATGAACCACAGGCCTGGACCAAATGAGTTTCTGCCATGATGACTGAGGCCTGAGGCCCTGTCCAGGTCTAGAGTATGGGCCATTTGTGCATCATCCCTGGATGAGTCAGCAGGGACAGAGTGCCTCCTCAGGTGACTGAACAGCAAGCCTCTACACTATGCCTCTGATGCATTTTTTAACTTTTAATTGAAGCATTCATAGAGGAAATCTACAGCTGGATGGATTTTCACAAGTTGAACGTATCTGTGTAACCAGAGCCCAGGTAAAGAAACAAATATTTCCAGCACCCCAAGGAGCCCTCTCGGCCTCCTTTTCCGTCACACTTTCTCAAGAGTAACCACTATCCTGACTTCTAACCCCATATGCTCACACTAGTTTTGCTTGCTTTGTACAAAGGGAATCACACAGTATATATTCTGTGCCTGACTTCTTTCATTCAGTATTATCGTCTTAGTCATGTTTAAATGGTACATTTTTTTTTTTTTTTTTTTTTTTAAAAGATGACCGGTAAGGGGATCTCAACCCTTGACTTGGTGTTGTGAGCACCACGCTCAGCCAGTGAGCAACCGGCCATCCCTATATAGGATCCGAACCCGTGGCCTTGGTGTTATCAGCACCACACTCTACCGAGTGAGCCACGGGCCGGCCCTTAAATGGTACATTTTATGTTAAATATATTTTACCACAAAAATTATGAAATATCTTTAATATCAAGAATGCTCTTGAAAAGCACCTGTGTAACTACTATTCAATTAGTCATGTCTTAATATGTTTTGCTATATTTGCTTCTGATTTTTTTTTAAAGAGATAAAGACATACAGGTGAAGCTCCAGTGTAAAATTTCAAGAATTAGGTCTATGTATATTGATTCTCTACCATTTTCCTCTATTGTTGTAATGGACAGAATTGTGTCCCTCCAAAAATCGTATGTTAAAGTCCTAACCACCAATATGATAGTATTCAAGATAGGCCCTTTGGGGATGTAGTTAAGGTTTAGCGAGGTTATAAGGGTAGGGACCTAATCGAATAGGGCTGGTGTCATTGTGAGAAGAGGAAGAGACACCAGAGCTCTCTCTCTTCCCCACCAACACACAAGAAAGGCCACATGAGGATGTGGGGACACAGGGATGAAGGAGGCCATCTACAAGCCAGGAAGAGAGGTCTCACCAGACACCAACCCTGATGGCATCTTAATCTTGGACTTCTAGCCTCTAGAACTCTGAGAAAATAAATGCCTATTGTTTAAGTCACCCAGTCTGTGGTATTTTGTTATGGCAGCTGGAGCAGACAGATACAGATTTTATGGTCAATGGAAAATTCCAACAACCCAATCCAGGCAGGACTACCAATGGCTAAGAACCTTTAGAAATGAAGGTTTGGGTCTCCCCACCAGGTCAAGGACCAGCTGAGGTGCTTGCTGAAGGTGAAGGGAACACAGAACGAGTAGCAGAAGAAGGTAGTTACAAATACTAGTGACCACCACGTGACCAGGTAGTGATACAAGGACTATAGCTGTCATGAGTATTTCCTCCTTACTTTTGTTATGACTATGTTCGTGTGTGTATGTGTCAGCTAGTAAATGTAGGTGAAAAGATAGAAGTAGAAAATTACCATTTTGCATCTTCTTATAAGATAATTAATGCAGGCAAGGTTGCTCTGGTTTGGGCAGCCAGAGACGGGGAGCAGGACTTCCAGAGGGCCAGCCTCACACCTGCTCTGCGTTAGGTCGCCAGAGTTCCTATGTTGTCGCCTTGCTAAATCATCAGCAGTTCTTCAACTGGAGCACACACAGCTTCTGCAACCAGGGCTGGTCGACTGTCCGCCTCTGTCTTGGTACACGTGACACAGTGATAGCTCTGGCAGAGGGCCGGGCAGGGGTAAGGGAGGGGAAGGGAGAGAAGGGGAGGAGGGCAGGGCACAGATTCCAACCTGGGGGGCATCTGCTGTGCGGCTGGTGCTGAGAAGGCTTAAATTCTTCATCAGCAACCCAAGCCTGTCACACCAACAAAGGCACTGTTAGTCAAGGAGAGAGATGTCAAGGGAAGAAATTGCACGTTGGGAAGGACAAGGCCTATGGGGTGTCTGGCCTGAATTTCTGGGTTTTCTTTTCAATATACCAGAAGCAGGAAAAATGCAAGTGGTTCTAGACTTCTAGTGACAGCTGAAGACTTGAACAAGTTCGTGGGTGGAAATTTAAAACACATACACACACACACACACACACACAAGAAAAAAAAAGAAAAAGAAAAAGTTCGTGGAAAAATTCGTATGGTCTTCCAATTTTTCTTTCCGCGAAGTTTTGGAGTACCCTCGTTTTATACCCTTGCATTTTACATCAAGTTGACATGGATGGAACATCAAAGGCGATGAAAAACATTTAAAAATTTTTGAACCCCCCAAAAAATAAAAAATAAAAAATAAAAAAAATTCTGAACCCAAATTCCGAATACAAGAAGACAACACTGGAAAAATAATTAATGAAAAAGAAAGAAAGATCATTTTTGCTTGAAAAACTCACACAGCCCTTGGACGGCTTTACAGTTAGAAGAACAGCTAAGGAGAAACTTGAGCAGGGACCTGACGTTTCAGAAAATTTATGCCACGGACCTAATTCCATAGTGGCAAAGAAAAAAAAAAAATGTACAAACATGCTCACGGCAACATTTTAAAGAGTAAGGGAAAAAAGGTACAAAATCAGACAACCAAAATGTCCAACTTTAGAATTGTTTAATGATTTACAAAATTGTCATCAAATTGTAGGTGGTCATTAAAATAATAATTATAAGAACTACAGAATCATATTTTTATTACAACAATGAATGAAAATAATGGAGTACAAGATTATGGACACCACTAGCAAGTGTAAGTTAAATTGCCAAAAATGAAAACAGTGTTTTAGAATAATAATTACAAATGACTATATTCCTTTAAAAATAATTAATTATGGCTACATTCTTTCCAATAGAGAACATGTATTGCTCCAAACACATTTTCTGAACAAGAGTTGGGGACTGTTCATGAACAATTTCTGTGTTAAAATGCTTAAAATATCCATGAGATTAAAGGTATTACTATTTTAATTGGTTGATTTGTCAGAAACAGTGAAATTTGAAATAAAAGTGCCCAAATTTGTATTTAAGGAGAAAATTCAGATACTTCAGAAAAACAAAGAGTCAGAGAAATTCTCTGGCTTGTATACTTATATAATAGAAGGAGGTTTT